>NC_089204.1:12095690-12253190 GCF_963930695.1 Labrus bergylta | reverse complement strand
TGCTGATATAGAGCATACAGTATAGCTTCATGTCAGGGTCCTGCTCACCCTTTAGGGGGTCCCTCCTCTATAACCACCTGCACACTCTACATGATCACACAAATTATCACACTGCCATTTATTTTTTATTAAAACAAATATGGACTTGGGAAGGATATTATTGATGTAAAAATGATTATATTTCCTCCATTAAAAAAGTTTCATTCCATCTGGATTTCAGGGATTAACCAATCAGAATCAAGTATTCAACACAGCCATGTTATAATCAATTCTAAAAGATAAAGGCAGCATTTTGAAAACCGCTTTGTCTTCATGAAAAATGTATTCCAATATGATCAATGAAATGAGATTTACATTTGTATTTATCTCAGTCCCTGTAACATCATAGAATCATCATTGATATTAAACATTTGACTAAAATACAAACAGTATCATGAAGACAATATTGCATCCCTCAAGTGTGCAAACATTTTCTTACACGCTTTCTTACAAGTTTTGGGATTTTTCCATTTAGGTTTTTTATGAGGGAGGCAAACTTATTGTGAGGATACTGTGTTAAGGTTTTACCTTATTTAGTAAAAATATTGCCATAATAAAATAAATATTGCGCCTTATTTGTTTGAAAATGTTAAAGCAGTGAATCCTGTAGTTTAGAGATTTGACTGGATCATGCACTCACACACTCAAAGTGCTTTCACACTTGCAGAAATCTCCTTGAAAACTGATATTTTAGGAGCTGTAGTGAATGCATACAGTGGCGTTTTTCACTCGGATGTGAGAGCCCAGCAGGATATTATTCAAAGTATTCACCTCGAGCCAGTAGGAGAGGGTGGTGATGTTTATACCATGTGACTCCTGCATGGTGTATAGACTGTATGCACAAACCTGCTACAATCTCCATGCACATAATGAAACCGCAGCATTATGTTTTCTGTTAGCTATATGTTCTTGTCCACACTTTGTTGACATTGTGATTCGGTTCAACCACACGTAGCATTGATATAAAGGCAAATATTCTCATTGTAGCATCGTATAACAGACTCTGTTGCTTCATTAGCTACTTACCGGTACGTATCGTTTTTTCTTTACATCATGTCTTGCCTCGGACACCCACGCCCCCCCGCCCCCCCATATGTGAAAACAGATATCTACACTGTGAAAATGAAAAACTGTGTCACTGAGGGGCTTTAGTGACCTTCAGCCTCTTTGTATTTTCTGAGAGCAGATCCTCATTCATAACAGACACACTGTGCACACCAACACATGCAGCCCAAAACAATCCCTTATTTTGTTACATTTAGAGAGATATAAGATCAGGGTTATTTTTTTTGAACCCCTCTGATGTCAAACAATGCTGCCCTACTTTGGCTTTATGAACCACAAAGTGAGCACATATCCTTTGTATAGTTGAATTACACTGTAAGTGTATCTACAGGGATTTTGGGATTACTTAAAGCGGGATCAAACAACCACCTTGCAAGACACCTAAGCCACTTGATCTTCATGTCAAATACTTCTAATTGGATTAGTTCTTTTCATCCACTCAGTTTTATCTGAGTCTAGGAAATGGCTGTGTTAAATACTTCATTCTGGTTTGCCAATCACACATAGTGAAGGGTTTCTATCCAGAGATACCAGAAGGAAGAGCAGTGGGTTGCTTGGGACGCAGCTCTAATAACAGACTATGGACAAACTGTTATCATATCAATCAATCAAAAGAAGTCAGATTAGTTTGACGTTGGACCGTTTACTGCAGAAAACAGAACCCAAAAAAGGGAAGAAAAAGTGTTAGAGGTTAAAACATGCAAAATCTGTGCTCTAGAGAAATATACAAAATTGAAGACGGCACATGAGGTAACCTCTACACTGAGCCAAGTAAGGATATGACTGTGTTTAAAGACAGTGAGTGGAAATGGAGATTTCAACAGACCGACAGTGATGAGGCAGAAAAACTTGATTTGGTGCTGCACTTATTCATGCTGTCCTGTTTACCCTGTTTCAGTTTAATGACAGTAATAACAGGTAATTTAGCGTAATTTAAGAAGGATAAAGAGGTACATGTCGCTATATTTAAGCAGTGGAGATAAAAACCATTTTGTAGATTCATGAAATCATTTGTGAGTAGGTGTTTTAGAAGAGAACCTCCTAACCCCCCCCATTATGGTTCCATGCTGTTTGAACAACCTGCTCACTCTACATCACCTCATCTTCCTTATTTAGAACTTAGAAAAAGTCCACTTCTGGTTTTTGGTTTAACAAGTCAATGAACTAAGTGATAAATTCAAAAATGATAATAATCCATTGTCGCTTTTTTTCTGTCAATTACTAAATGCAGCTTGAATAACTGTTGTTAAAAAGCATTATCATATTCAAATGACAGCGATAACAGGGAGATACAGTGATTCACTGTTGTATCTAAAGCTCAGATTTCCCCTTATGTGATATTATTTGAATTACTACATCCTTCTTCACTGATGCTGTTCTTGGACTAGATATTTCGGAACACTCTGACCTGCAAACATCTATTAGGTAGTTTACTCAGATAGAGGATTGAGAGGATTGTGTGTGTTTGATAGTGATATCATTAAATAATTGAAATATAAACGCAGTTTTAATGCGGGTCAGTTTCCTAGAACAGGGGATGTTCATGATGTAATCGACCACATTCATATTGCTCTACATCACAGCGATGCAAGTGTTGCAACATGTCAGTGATAGACCACGTTCATGTTTTATTGTAAAGCTTGTTTTTTTTTTCAAATTTAGTGCAATAGAAGCAGAAAAGTAAAAAAAATCAGTTACTGTGACTATATGTATAGTTTGTGTCTATAGTGTTTAACATATTAACTGTATCCAGGGTAACATTAGATAGCTGTTTGTCTCTGAAATCCACTGTGTCTGTCTCTGATGTGACGTCTGCTGTGGGTTTATGTGCGTGTTGATTTGTTGTGTTAATTGCCTGTGGTTGCTGAGTTGAAGCTTTTTAAAAGCAAGTCAGACCTCATGCATTGAGCAACACTTCCCTGCTACCTCTTCCTGTCATTGGGCCTTAGAATAATAATAAAAAAGACCTCTAAAAAGATCAATGAAAATCAGGGTGATCATATGTGGATTCTTAAAAATATGTATTTCAAGATTTCTAGTTTTTGTTTCTTGTATGTCTTACTTTTAGCAAAATGCACGTTACTGTACATCAGAAGACGGACGTTGCGTTTTTTGTCTTACTGATTATGAGAGACAAGTCATGCGTTAGTGTTTTTAAGTTGAAGTTTGTCAATGACACATCATTCTTATTATTTGAGAGATGGTGGTGGCAGAGAGTTTAAAGCTGTAATCAACCCTAGAACTTCCAGAATGCCTCTGTAAATGAACCATGTTACATTGAACAAAATGAGCATGTGTTAAATGAAGTGACACACTGATCTGATCTGCACCGTGCATGATGTATGATGCATGCATGAGCCCATGCATCAAATGACATCCAAGAATCTTTTATCAGTGCATTTCTAAACCGTCCACATGATTGTTCCACACGCAACTCGAGTGCAAGTGCTCCGCGAAGGATGAAACAACTTGTATTTAGGAAAACGTGCAGCAAATTCAGAAACGCTAGAAATTCAAAGAAAATGCAAATGTCCTAAACAAATGCAATGGCCAAAGTGCTGCAAATGAAACACCCATGCGCCAATAAGCCGAAAACAACTGCATGAACATCAAATGTGTTAAATACATGAACAATAAAAGGTAAAAAAACACCCATAGCATAAAACAAATGCAGATCCAGCCTTTCA
Organism: Labrus bergylta; assembly: GCF_963930695.1. NCBI lineage: Eukaryota > Metazoa > Chordata > Actinopteri > Labriformes > Labridae > Labrus > Labrus bergylta. Next base: position 12,249,399 of record NC_089204.1, on the reverse strand, counting down.
ATCCTAGGGCCTGTAGGGGTCCTCAGTGAAACAGTATATATTTATTTCGGGAGAGAGTGAAGGACATCAGACACTAAAACGTTTGTTAGGATGGAAAATGAGACTGTATGTTGTCGTAAATCTTATTACAGCAAGGTGAGCGTTCTATTTGTCTCAGGGCATCCCGGGGCTGCTCTCACTGAACCCCCCCGCTCAGGTCTCTGGAGATGGACCCTGACAGATGTTGGACAGAGACAGAGAAGTGAATTTATTATCAAAAGACATAATGATAAATACCACTGGAGCGGTCGTATCTCTTGGGATATGCCCCACTGTCTACTGTGTAAAAACATGACTTTATAACATGTACAATAACCCACAAAGCTTCGAGAAATGAGGTCTGCTAAGTGGCCGCGCAGCTAGCGGGACTGTCCCAGCGCGGACACTGAACTTGTCAGGTCCTGGGCAGGGGGGTTCTCGGTAGGGAAAGTGTCATTGTTTGATGGCAGGGAGCAGTGTTAAACTGTAAGAGATTAACAGCGAGTTCAACCTTGACTCTGACAGCAGGGGTGGCAAAGGCACAGTGGGACAGGCTGTGACAGCGGAGGCAGAGGGATGTGTTACAGTTAAAGCTAGCTTCAGGCATCCCGGGTCTCATCTCCACTGTCGCTGGTCTCGCTTTAAATCTCCTTGTTGCTGTAATGTTAAAGTTATTCTGTGTCATTCAACGACGCAGCATTCCAATCGACTTTATACTTCCAGGTTACACGTTTGAGAGACATAACAGACTAGATAGAGGGAAAGACAAAGTTACCCAGAGGTCAAAAGAGGGGAGGGAGGGGAGTGGGGCAGGGTTGATAAATTGATTAGTGAAGTAGAGTGCTCTCTAATGAAGCAGAGAGAGATGAAGAGAGCTGTACAGAGTGACACAGTTGTCATTTGAAGACACACATTTCTTTCTTTTTTTAATCAATATATTTTTTATCTCCTCGCCCAGCAACATAATATGTTCACGTTTCTGTGTGTGTGTGTGTGTGTGTGTGTGTGTGTGTGTGTGTGTGTGTGTGTGTGTGTGTGTGTGTGTGTGTGTGTGTGTGTGTGTGTGTGTGTGTGTGTGTGTGTGTGTGGGTGTCTATGAGAGAGAGAGAGAGGCGGACATTGCAGTCATTACTTAAATGTGTTTACATAGGAAAGAACACATGGGTGAACTGTCAGACCTAAGAGCTGCAATCAACCTATTAGCCTTCACACACACACACACACACACACACACACACACACACACACACACACACACACACACACACACACTGCTGCTGCTTGTTGCTGAAAGCAGGTGAAACATTTCTATGCTGTTCAGGAGAGTATAATAGGCTCTAAGAAGCTTTGTCTGAGATATTCAGTGGCCTTCATGGAGAACACTTTGCTTTATGTTTCCTTTCCTTTTTGTGGCAGTTTACCAATAAAAACTCAATTTACCTAGATACTTTTTTGATAATACATCCTCTTTATATAAGGACCCAGACAAGTACATGATCTGCTGTGTTGCATTTCATGTTCATATTCGTTTTGGCCAATCTTGCATATTAAACTGCGTCAATCGTGATTAGTCACATTTCTAATGGAATATTTGAAATAGTAAGGCTTTTATTTTGAATTTTTGTACTGTCTTAAGCTCAGAGTACTTTACTCACTGCTTGATTTCAACACTGCTTTTATTTTGAACTAATGAAAGGACCTTTTGGTAGATGGAAAATTAAGATGTTACCTTAACCACGGAAAAAGAAACTCCTTACAGATTTATGAACTGAATGAAAAGAGCTAATAAGAACGGTAATAAAGTGAAATGTTTGATGTCATAAGGTGGATGTTACTTCCTCGTCGACTGAGTCGAAGTGTTCTAAAGTGATATGAGACATTTGAATTCCCAAACTGTGACAACTGGGAGACACTGCAGAGACTTATCTAAGTTACGCCTAAATGGACAAAATAGCATGCAATGAATTAATATATGAATGCATTCATTTTAGTAGGGGTGACCCACAATTGTTAAATGTTCAACGTTTCGTTCAGCAAAGCCTCAGTCGACTGCCAGTTGGTTGAACACAATGATCATTCCAGTCCAGCTGTATGGGGTGTTGAATGTAGTATTCATGGCTCATAGCTTATCTTTGTAAAAATATCATCTTATTAATAGTTTTAATTCAATTCTGAAAACCATGCATACTTTAAATCAATCTCAAGAAATCACCCTGAAGTTTTGTTAGAAGCAGCATATCCATGTTTAGAGAATTTCATTGGCTACTAGAAACATTAGTCATCAGCACAGTCACATGCAATTGGCTGTCAGAACAGGCAGGCACCCCTTTTCAACTCACACTCTCGTTGGCTGCTATAGGCTGTAAACGGTATATTGATGAGGTGCCATCAAAAAGTCAGCGAAACAGCATATACATTTGAATCAATCCCTGCATATTTATGGATGTGATGTGTTTGGATAAAATCTTTCTCTGGATTAGGACAGTGGGGACTCAATTTTGGTGGAATACTCTGATCAGGAAGTAAACCTTCCAATTGTAAGTCAAAAGACAGTAAACATCGTTGTTTGTCGGTGGTCTGTAGTTGAATCTGCACACGTGAGCCATCAGTGTGTTTGCCCTCTGTATTTTAAATGGGTGTAATATACAGACTTTTTAGGATTACCAAAATTGGATTACCTGTACTCTCAATTGGACTTCATATTACAACTTTGTCCACAGGGGGCGCCAAAATCAACAGAAACTATAGTCTGTCACTCAGATCAGTCCCTGATTTCAAATGAAACATTTATGCTTTGTATTCACAGCTATTTTGTCAATTATTATATGTGGGGGAAAATATTCTTGATAAAACTGTTTAATTATTCATTAAAAATTAGGTGATACTTTTGAAGCATCAATCTCAATCTCTGCAGGTCTTGACTGTAACTTTTAGAGTTCAGGTAAGGACACAACAGAGGAACAGCATGTCTATCACATTCCCCTCCAACCCTCCGACCCCGAACCCTGTTTGGTGGAAGACCCAAGTCTAACATTGTTGCTAGGCAGTAGTCGCCAGTTGCTAGGTGATTGTGATGGCGTGTAGAAGGGGGCTGGAGGAGTAAGATTGAGGACATGAAGGAAGGAATGTTAAAAAATAAAAGAATAAAAAAAAAAGGAAAGAAAAGGCCTGACCAGGAGGTTTAACACAAGAGTAGATGATTCAGATTGGTGGTGCTATAGAGGAGAGGTTGTGTAACATTTTAAACTGCTTAATCCACCAGGGAGGAGAAATGTGCTCAGGAGAGTGTATGGATATCAGTCTTCTTTTGAAAAAGTATTGACCTTATAGAGGGGGGGGTGGGGGGTCCATTGTATTGAGAACATGATAAACCACAGCAGGTTTTATATTAGATCCAGCCAGTCAATTTTTCTGTCTCTTGATAGATGTAGAGCTAGCATAAAGATAATTAAGGTGATGACAGCTATAAGTTTTTATCTATAATCTAAGGATGTTGTGAAAAGAAACTCATCATCACTTAATGGTAAATCCCCCCCCCTCCCACACACACACACACACACACACAAACACACACACACACACACACACACACACACAAACACACACACACACACACACACACACACACACACACACACACACACACACACTCTGCAGTGGAACACATTTCTGCTCTTGTACATGATGTACTGACACTCGGTTCACTGATGAAAATTGATTCTTTGAGGCTAAGCTGCTCATTTGGTTGATTAGAGCAAAGATGGCGTCCAGAGTCAGAGATCCTAAACCCACTGAGGTTCAGCCGCGTTCGAAATGCAAATCATCACCACCATATCAGATGTGTTGTATTTCTGAGGGAAGAGGGTCACTATGCAAATTCTCCAAAAATAAAAGTTGATCTTGTGGTCTTACAGAGTTAATGACTCTTTCCTCATCTTTGAGTTATTAAATGTAAAACCTACCTCTAGCTGTATCCAGTCATGTAGGTGAGGGCAGAAAATGTCATCTGCGTGATCTGATGATGCAAGGAACAGTGTTTCCAAATCTGAAGGCAAACCCCACTTAAAGTCATATTCGAAATGTATGTCCAAAAGAATTCATCAGAACACAAAAAAAAAACAACCCATACCCTTCTTAATTCGGTCAAACTACTATAAAAACCCAGCCCTGGAGGTTTAACACAAACAAAGATGAAAATATCCACATGGTGGTGCTATAGAAGATCCATCAGGCAGGAGAAGTTACTTACAAGACCCTGATTTTGGTCATCCAAACAGTCTGACCGATTAATTTGCAAGAAAATAATATCGGCCAATATTAGAATATCCAGTGTTTATCGGTATTGGCTAATTTTATTGCAGATATGTGCCGATAGTATACAAATTTTTCACCAGTCAACTAGCATTTCATTTGAGTTTCACTGTATTACACTAGCACTTCTCTTTCTGGCTGTCACCAGCAGAGTGTGCTATATGGATAAGGACAGGCAATTACCAGCATCCAAAGTGTCAAGCTGTGACACACATGCATGCGCAGTTATTTTCCAGTAGAGTTAGCATCTTGTCACTGTCATCTCGTCAAGTTTTACTGTAGTGTTTAATAACTGCATTTACTGCAACGCAATAAATGTGTATATCTGAATCTGTCTATCTCTACAGATCCAACATCTGATCTAAGAAACATATGGGCTGATATATCGGTATCAGATTTTTTTCCCTCCCTAATATAGATATCAGTATCGTCCCCTAAAATCCCATATCGATCGGGCACTTATCCAAACAGAATGTGAAGTCAAGCTGCCCTGTCTTATTTCTGCCCAACTCTTTCTCTGTTCACTGTCATGTCTAACACTATTTATGTTGTTTTAAACTTGAGCATTAGGAAACAACTGCCAACTTTTTACCTGACGTATTACTACAGCTATAAAGTACCTTCTGGCCTATTTTTGTATCTTTACAGTGATGTTTATAATTTGCATTTTTCCTGAGAAATAAACAGGATTGACCAAGACTCAGTTTAGTCATTTTGACGTTTAAAATATGTATGTGAATAACGAGTTTGCAGTTGATTGTGTTCACATGTATGCTTTTTACAATGTATTCGAAGTCAAATGTCTCACAAGTCCTTTCTCTCTCACTTAATGTGTGTGTGGTAATTAACACAGGGTTAGGCAGTAATTGAAACTGCTGCTGATCCTCTGGGGATCTCTTTATTCTAATCAAAAAGAAAGAGAAGAACAGACACTTTGACTGACTGTGACACAGGAAAAAAATCTGTCTGATTCAGCACCAAACCTCAACCTCTGTGACTTTCAAACACACTTTGACACTGCCATCTGGTGGATGCATGGTGTAAGTGCAGAGTTAGTGTCAGTTTGATCACCTGCCAAAACAAGATGCTTATTGTGTTGCCTAATGAACTCACATGATGTCAAATGAAGGTGTATCATATATTTTAGGATTAAAATAATATCATAATATATCTGCAGCACATGCATCATAGCTGCTAATGCCTGCAAATAATAAAAAACATTTGCATTAAACGTCATGCTTTTACTGTCACAATTTAAACTAAATATGTCTGTAATTCAATATTTGTAGAAATTGATTTTTTTTTTGGAAATGTCTTGTGCGTTTGTGTGTAGCTGCTCCGGGCTCCACAGAGAATGAGGAGCGAGTGTTTCGGCAGAGGATGCGTCCCAGGAAGCGCCAGGGTGCCGTCCGTCGGAGGGTCCACCAGGTCAACGGACACAAGTTCATGGCCACCTACCTGAGACAGCCCACCTACTGCTCCCACTGCAGGGACTTCATCTGGTCAGCACACTCACCCATCGTGAGCATGTATCAAACACATGGAGCAATTCATTCATCTTCAAATACAGCTGTACACAGGCACCTGTTAGACACAGAGTACATAGATCTACATGCTGATTATGTTTGCATGCATATCATTCTAATACCCTTTCAATGAAGCTAGGGTTGGTTTAAATGAAAACAAACAGTTAAGCAGTCACTTCTTGTTACAGTTCATGTACAGTTTATATTTTTGTCTGATTTCTCCCACTGACCTGCTTGCCTTGTTTACATGTAAACACACAGTGAAGTGGGATGTAATAAACAGAGACAGTTGTGCATGTTTCCATCTCAACAACCTGACACATAAAAACCACGTGGCCTGTGCTCTGCTGCTCTCTTTCAGATCAAACAATAAATAAAATACATGAAACATTTCATGTTTAATAAGAATCTCAGGAACTCTAAAAAAAAAAGAAAGAGCCCCAGAGTGTTCATGTACATAAATACAGCAGTGAGGTAGATGAATATAGATAAAGGTAGGAGGAGGAACATGATGTTTGATAAAACCTTTTATTGTAAAACATCTGTGCTTTTCTGGGCAATTTTGAAATAACTGTACACTAGAAATTAGCAACATATAAGGAGCACGATCGATCGATCGATCCAGCCGGTCTTCAAAAATAAATGACCCACATTGGCTGTTTATCTCCTTCTATGACAAGTGATCCTCTCTAATGAGCCGTTCCTCATCTTCAGTAACAACACATTCTATACAGTTTAAGCGAGTTAATGTCGATTTTCACACATTTTCTTATCTCTCTGATTTTTAGGGGGGTCTTAGGAAAGCAGGGGTACCAGTGTCAAGGTAAGATGTCTCTATGTTCCTCTCTATGTTTCTTTTAAATGCATATGTTTTGACATCTTGAATTGGAGGCATTTAAAACATGTACGTTTGAACATAACAGAATGTAAAAGTGTTTTCTTTGTCTGTGTGCGTTTGTGTGCATCCTGCAGTGTGTACCTGCGTGGTCCACAAGCGCTGCCATGAGCTGATCATCACAAAGTGTGCAGGCATGAAGAAGCAGGATGACACAGTCGGAGAGGTACTGATCCACATGTCTAGGCTGTTTTTATTATTTACAACTCAGTCATATATAATGGCCATCTTTAGATCTGGGTCTGGTTTAAAATAAGATAGGCAGTTTGATATCCTGCTGCTCGAGTCCACATGTCAGAGGGTCGTTCTGTTATTCACTCCTGAAGGATGATCCATCGGTGAGTGAATGTGGGAATTGAATTACCAGTAAATCTGAACTGCTATGTGTCTTGTATGGCAGACTTAAGCATCTGTGTTGCAGGGGTTATAAAATATGCACTTGAGTACAAAAGTTAGGTATATGACAACTAAAAAAAACATAGAATATTCAAAACATAAACAGCAGATCTGCACAAAGGCAAAGCAAACTGCAAAAGACTTAAGTAATATGTGTATTTTTCATATGAATGAATGTATCCACGCTTAATCTAATTTGCTCCACTCTGATGTTATATTGATAACACCTGGACCAGTTTGGTCATCTTCAAGAAAAAAGGATGAGGGGAAAACTGGTAGTTGAGATTTTGATGGAGGCTCTGTAACATGTAGGGAAGAAGGCGGGCTTGTCTTCTGCTTGTTGAGTGCATGCTTAAATGTTTCAGATATTTGATCAAACATTGAAGCATTAGGGTCTGTGCTGAAGAAGTAAAACATTTAATATCTCCCTCCATGTAATAAGGGACAAAATCCCAACCATCTATGAGCCCTGTCGGACCTCCAGACTCAGGTTTGTTCTCATTGTCCTTCTGTCCCTCTTCCAGCAAGTCGGGTCTCAGAGGTTCAGCGTCAACGTTCCGCACAAGTTCAGCATCCACAACTTTAAAGTTCTCACCTTCTGTGACCACTGTGGCTCTCTGCTGTGGGGTCTGCTGCGACAGGGACTGCAGTGTAAAGGTAAACACAAGCAAAACACAGTCCAGATCCCAAACACTAAAGCCCCACACACACTTCCTGGGAATGTGCCTCGGAATCTGTGAGTGTAGAGTTTGGGATTTATCCACAGTTTGTGAGCTCCTGTTTATGTGATACTTTGGATAATATAAGTCCACACGAACAAACTCTGGTCTGTATCAATCTGTACTACAGTACAGCTAAACTACATAGACTCATTCTTTTTTGCTCATCTTCCCCTGTGTGTGTCTCTCAGTGTGTAAAGTGAATGTACACAGGCGCTGCGAGAGTAATGTAGCTCCTAACTGTGGCGTGGACGCTAGAGGGATCGCTAAGGTCCTCTCTGACCTCGGTGTCACACCAGACAAGATCTCCAACAGCGCCCAGAGACGGAAAAAGGTAAGTCATGTAAAAAGTCAACTGGATTTGAATTACATTACTAACTTTTACATTAGTACATTAAACATATAACTTTACTAATTGTAAATGCAATAAATCATCGGGTAGAGTTTTACATTTTTGGACTTAATTCAGTGCAAACAAATGTGAGATATCAATGCATGTATCCCTTTAGTGCTTGATTTTACCACTGATATGTTCAGATTAATATTCAGTGTCATGGATGGATTCCTATGGAGTTTTTGTCAAATGTTTTAGTCACACAGAAAAGCAAGGTAGACAATCCACTCCTGTGTTCTGCAAGGTGAAAATAACTGTTTTAGACAATGGAGTTTGATGGCTTTGAAGTGAGCATAGCAGCGACTGGTTAAAACTAATTTGACTCAATTCTACAACTACAATTCACTTAGCAGGCGCTTTTATCCAAAGCTTTTAACAGAAAGGTTTTATCTTGTAGAGATCTGTCCATGATATTCACACAAGGTAACTGAAAAGAATAACAATCTGAGATGTCAGCTCCAAAAACAAGAATTTTTGGTGAACACACTTTGAAAAGAAATTACGCTGAAGCAAACCTCCAAACGGCTGCTTTGAAATTTTTAGAATTATAACATCTATTAGTCACAATGAGATGTCTGAAAAAATACATCACAGGTTTGAAAATCTTTAAATTCTGCTCAACAGACAGCTCTGATAATTTAGTTTTTGGGGCATTAGCAAGCAGATGTCGCCAGATGACAGATTGTGTCTTTAAACAGCTTCCTCAGGGTCAGGATCCTGTGCAGCCGTTACCAGGGACGCGTAAGACGGAAGTCGATCGCTCCAAGTCGGCCCCCACCTCCCCGTGTGACCAAGGTAACAGAGGTTCACACAATCATTATACAAACACAAAGCTGCCAATGAACACACCAGAGCGTGTTTTATTTTTATTTTTATTTGGTACAGATGCGAAGGAGCTGGAGAACATCCGGAAGGCCATGTCGTTTGACCACCGGGGTGAGGAGCACAAGAAACACTCCCTCTCCTCCACGTCATCTGTTGCTACAGTAACAGAGGAAAGTCATGGAGGAGGAGGAGGAGGAGGAGGGGGAGGGGTGGAGGGAGGCAGCATTGGGACCAAGGGTGTAGGAAGCAGTGAGAACGGAGATGTCAAAGGTCATATCACTCCTGAAATGAAGAGGATGAAGCTGCACGACTTTTTGTTCATCAAAGTTCTGGGAAAAGGAAGCTTTGGAAAGGTGAGCGTTTGACTTCTGACACATTTTGACTGTATACGTCAGCTCTGTGAAGCATCTGGTTATGCTGTTATTTTTGTGTTTTATCCTTCTCTTAATCTTTTAGAAAAATTATGTATTATAGTCAGGCATATGTTATAAACCATTAATAAATCAATCAAATGGGAGAAAATAAGAGGATTTTGTGGAGTTTCCTCTCTTCTGACTGGTGTGTGTCATGTGAGCAGGTGATGCTGGCCGAGCTGAAAGGCAGCGACGAGGTTTATGCCGTCAAAGTGTTGAAGAAAGACGTGATCCTGCAGGACGACGACGTGGACTGCACCCTGACTGAGAAACGGATCCTCGCCCTGGCCAGAAAACACCCATACCTGACACAGCTCTTCTGCTGCTTCCAGACTAAGGTAGGAACACACACACACACATACACACACACACACACACACACACACATACACACACGTACACACATTCAGAGACATGCAGGCATACTTTTGTACCTCCAGGGGGCAGCAGGGGTCCGCATATAGATCTGTTTCCTCCACTTGTTGTGCAACAGCTACTTCTTTTACCAGTGTACAGAGAACAGGGGATGAAAAGTCTAGAAAACTTTAAAAAGATGAAGCATGTGTTTGTCTGTCAGGAAAGATTTTAAATGTTTAAGTTAAAGAATAAAGGTGAACTTTCATTTGAACAGTGATTTAATCTTTATTTTAATGTAAAACTGTGATTTCTTCAAAGATGGTGCGGTTCCAGATAGAGATACAAAATGAAACAAATGTTTCTGTGGCATAAACTTTCCATAAACATAAACTGTCTTTGGTTTCAAGGTGTCTAAAGTTAGGTTTATCTCTAGTTACTGTTTTATATTCCTTTAACTTGTGCTTTTATGTTCGAATTTAGTATTTTTTTCTTTTACTAACTTTACTATTTTAATTATAAGTACCATTATTAATATTTATTTATGTGTTTCTATTGCTCTCACCTCTCACTGCTTTTTTATTTTTATTGTTGTTATCTGTTTTTATCTCCTTTAGTTCCTTCCATCATCTTAAATATTTGGTGTTATGATGTTTCTTTTGATGGTTCGTTTGATGGTTTATATGATGGGTCTCGTGATTATTTTTTGATGGTTCTGATGATGGTTGTTTGATGGTTGTTTGATGGTTGTTTGATGGTTCTTTTGATGGTTCCTTCGATGGTTCCTTTGATGGTTCTTGTTATGGTTCTGATGATGGTTGTTTGATGGTTGTTTGATGGTTCCTTTGATGGTTCCTTTGATGGTTCTTTTGATGGTTCCTTTGATGGTTCTTTTGATGGTTGTTTGATAGTTGTTTGATGGTTGTTTTGATGGGTCTTGCGATGGTTGAGTTAAATATGTTTGTTGGGTAGCTTGCTGTAAGGGTTCTTTTGCGGTTGGGTTATTTTTCGTTGTCTATATTCTTGCTGTGATTTATGTTCTTCTGTGTTTTATGCTTCTTCTCTCTGTTAAAACACTTTGTAAACCTGTTTTTTTTAAGACAGTTTCCCCTACCATTATATTAGGGTGTATATAAGGTGCTATATAAATAATGATAGGTGATACAGTTTTTTAAATTTTGACCTAAAATGTGGCTCTTGATCAAAAGTGTCCACCTTTTGGCATCTAACATGATTATGTTAGCCTCCATTCTGATCGCAACAAAGACTAAGAAGGCTTCCTGACAATACAAACTCATGGTATTAACTTAGTTATTAGGGAAATACTTATTCTTTATAATTTCTATTTATACCTGGACGTTAGTTATGTGTGCAAAAGGAACCAAAAACTCTGAGAATTGATGCAATTATGACCGTAAAAAGGTGCTAAACAAAAAAGGTCCAATACCGGACTGGCAGCCATGCTGCAAGAAATTATCTGTGAGGAAATATCCAACGCATTTGGCGCAAAGTTGCAACATGGGAATGAGCTGACTTTAACTCTGAAGTCAGAAGTGGAGAAATATGAGGTGACTTTAGCAACTCCCAGATCCTCTGCTGAGGATTCAGCAGGACTCTCACAACTTGAAAATACCTGCTCTTTCTCTGTGATCTGCTTGGGAGGGAGAGTTTGGGTCATACAGTATACCACCTGAAATTACTGCTCACCGTACTGACATACCTCACAGGATATTTCACATATTTTCACTGTACAGCTCTGAGATTAAAATGATACGATTAAAGGCATTTTAAGAAAGACTCAATATAAAGGAGATTGAAAAAACATGAACCAGAAGTATCACGATCCCACCTAGAATGTACTGAAAATAAATTACACAGATAAAGATAAAGTAAAAAGCTCTGCACTGTACTTGTTTTCAGATTTCATCTTAATTACTCGTCTACACTGAAGTTGTTAGTAAAACGACTGCAATCAGTTCGGGAAAAAAAAGTGCTTTAGTCTCTGTGCTCTTTCTCACACACACAAACACATTTCTCTCCTCTCATCATCTCACTTAACAGCTAATTTGTCCGTCCATACAGTAAGTGAACGATGACAGACAGCCACACAAAGGGCACCCGTGGGAGGGATGCAGCAAACGCCAAAGACCTGTCTGGTACTCTGTATGTTTTGTCTATCATATGTTGCATGAGTGTTCCTGTCAGGAACGTATAGAGACTGTACATATACTGTTGGTGCACGTTGTGTGTGAGTTTGTGAGTCAGCCAGGTGTGTACAATTTCCAGTTTGGCGACCTGCTAAAGGTACTGGTCACGTGTTGTGTTGATGTGACGTGTTCTTTTACGGCCACTGGAGCCTGACGAGGCTGAGGAAGCTGCACAGGTGTTCACTTTTACCAAGTCAAGTTTCTGAACATTTGAAAAACATACTCAAGACATAAACTGAATGTTCACTTTTGTTATGAATTAACACTGCGGTGTCTACTTGTGATGTCCTGCTGCCTACGTCTGAGCTGTGTTCAACTATAAACCACTGAAGCTCTTTGCATGCAGAGCTAAAACACTGACAGGGATCACAGAGTTCAGATGGAGGAATCTGATGACAATTATTAATAATGTATATCTTTAAAAAAAAAAAAAAAGGAAAAATAGCATTGTTAAGTAATTGAATCAAATAAATGTAACTCACTACCAAAGTCATTGGATTTAAATGTTTTGTTGATGGAGAAAATATCTTCATGGTCAGCAGTTTTTTACAATATCTCTTCAGTGCACAATAATATTTTGTGATTCAATTTTCTATAAAGTGGTTTTGATGGTGACTGATTTTAAAAAGGGGATCAGATTTTGAAAGGATCTGATTTAAAAAAGACTGTCTGCTGCAATCACAAAAAAGTCAAATCAGTGTCATAAATGACAAATAAAGCAGGTACCATTATTAATAATAATAATAATAATAATAATAATAATAATAATAATAATAATAATAATACAAAATGCACTGGTGGCGCCCCCCACTTGGAGGACTACAGCCTACATACACGGAGCGCCAGCAGGTTCAAATCCAGCCTGTGGCTCCTTTCCGGCACGTCATTCCCCACTCTCTCTCTTCCTATCTCTCCAATAAAGGCACAAAAAGCCCAAAAATAAATCTTAAAAAAATATATGTAAAAAAAATATGCAGGAGCCCCTGCAGTCACAAAAAGTTTGGCTTGTGCGCAAAAGATAATAACATTTTAGATAAGTTATTATTATTTTTTTTTTTACTTTTTGGGACTTCAGGGGCTCCGTAGATATCTGATCATAGAATAGAAAATAAAAAATACCAGGAGACTGTTTTTTAAATTAAATATTATTGTAAATATGTGATTCTTGGGGTTCTGTAACTGTAATTGTTGGAAGATCGTCACTGGCACCAAACGGCTCAACTTTGCAAAAGGTGAAAGACATCTTTGTGTCTCTGTCTGTAACTTTGTGTTTTTGTTGCTGACTGTCTTAGCCAGGTCTCCTTTGGAAAAGAGGTTCTTAATCCTGATTATATAAAGGTATATAGTTGATTTTGTTTGCAAGCCAATAATTGGCCAATGGGGCGAGATTACTTGTCTTGCACGGGAAAGACAACACAGTGCCTTTATAGGACGATATTCGTGTTTGAAAATGCTTATTGCTGTTTGCAGCGAGTGCACTTTTACTTTTTTTCCGGTGCATGACGGTTTGAGCAACAGACAGTGAAGCACTTTGTTAAATACCAGCGAAAGCTTCCTGGGAACTGGCAGAAAATATGTGTCACTGTTTAGATGACACATCTTGTCAAGAAAGTCTGCCTCAACGGGAGAGGAGGAGCTGAGGGGGCGGGGTTTTATTTAAAACAAATCTGTATTCTTTGTTTATTTTCTCAGAACGTTCTGGAAGTCTTGAGTCTAATGATGGCGTCTCCTGTTCCTTTTTTTTATTTATTCCTGTTAGTTTCCCTCCAAAGCAAACACAAACATGTGCAGAGACAGTGAGACTGTGTTGACACATAACATCTTTCCTTCACTTTCCTTTCTTTTCTACTTTTTGTTTTCATCTGCCTGCCTCGTGCATACACACACTCACACATGCACACACACGCACACACACGTGCACACACACAGTAAGAAAGGGGTGATTGCGAGTGTGTTCTTGGACAAAACAAAGGGATTGTGGTTGGCTCTTATATAACGACTTTGATCCTTATCAGGGACGGGATGTGCATTACATATGCTGTGTGACCCCGCCCTCATCCCCCTCCTCACCCCTTCCCTCCCACCAGCTCTCCTCAAAACACATTTATTTCTCTAGCCTCATTGTGATTACAGTACAGGTAGGTAGATCAAGAGGTCGACTTTGTTATTATATAGGTGAAGAGATGCACTATTAGGTAGCTCTCATGTAACTCCACTCAACACTGGGTTGATGTTTGTTAGCCTGGCCAATTCACAAACAAAACTGTGTGTGCGGAATATTTGACTCGTTTTTATTTTTATTTTTCAAGGGGCGATGTTGGTGAGTGCAGATCAAAAAAGCCTCAAGCCACAGTGGATGTATTATAATTAAGACCAGAGCATTAGACCTAAAGATGTGGCCTATTTAGTGATCAGTCTATCTATTTTCTGCTGTTAAGAATTGTGTTTAGAACTCTATCACATGACCCTGGGGATGTAACAATTTTACACCACCATACAATTATAAAACATTCTTTCTCACTCCGTGCATCACTCATTTGTGCACCCTTCTTTCACTGCGAGGCCCCTCAATGACTTACCTACTGAACCTGCATCACAGAACTCTGTGTTCAGACATGTTTTCTCATCAATTAGAGGAAGTATGGAAAGTTCACCACAGCTCAAACTTTCAGGAGGGGGGCATTAGCTTACAGTAAAAAGAAAAAAATCACAATAAATCAGAATGCTTTCGGTCAGCTCCCTGTGATTGACAAGTTGTAAAGAAAGAGACTCATGGGGTGCCGATAGCCTAGAAGTTAAGTGCCGAGCACCCCGTGTACAGAGGCTAAAAGTCCTCGTCGCAGCGGCCGTGGGTTTGAAGCCGACCTCGGCCCTTTGATGCATGTCATCCCCCACGCTCTCATCCCAATATTTCCCGTCCCTCTTCAGTTGACTTATCCAATAAAGGCAAAAAGGCCCCTCTATTATAACATGTTACCAAAGAGACTTTCCAAAGAGGTTTCTAAGAAGTTCATTTAAGCCTGTCACAATGAGACACTGCATGAATATCACAGATGTACATTACAACCAATGCTTGTGCTTGAGACTGCTGATAACGACATCTTAAAAATAGAACACACTGCAATAAAATCGAACTCTAAAGAAATCATTTATTTACTTTACCTTTTGGTGAATAGTTGACACTGTCACAGGATGTCTTTGATCCACTTTCCACATACCATCAAAAGAAAGCTATTTTGGCGCTCCATGACATCATCTAAATATTGTTTTTGTGACCTATGTCCTAACTACACCCTCCCTCCCCCCCTGTTCTTCCTCGTCCTGCCTCCCTCCCATTCTTTTTAATCGACTGCGGGATCGCAGCTGTTCCCCTATCAGCCTAATTACAGCCCTGAAATGTAAATAACATTATACAACAGTAGCGCCAGGACTTACTTTACTGTGCCGCACACAGAGAAAGACTGGAGAAGTAAAGGAAATGGAGATGGAAGAGAGAGAGGGAGAGCTGTAGTTTTATTCTGCAGATACTCAATAAATGCGGTGAGTGAGATTACTGTGGAAAGGTTTTTTAACGAGCTGTAAATGGTGAAGAGCAGAGGCAACAGTGATGTCCAGAAACAAACCAGGTACATTAATGACCCTTTGATGTTTTCTGTTTTGTTCAGAGAGGGTCTGAAACAGGAAGATGGACACACAGATAGAGAAACAGGCACACACACACACACACACACACACACACACACACACACATACACAGAGAGTGATGCTTGGAGCCAGACAAGCACAGTGCCCTGGACTGAAAGCAGAGATGGAGGGCAAACTTAGAACTGTACAGACTGGGACAAGGTTTATAACGAACACTGCAGACATACAAAAACATTTTGCTATAACACATTGTTCCATCAGTACGACAACTGTTCTGATTTGATCAATCTTATTACAAAGAAACAAAATGCTGAATAATAATTGATTCAAGGATTTTGAATGTGTTCCTCAGTGCCTGTGAACTGTTCAGGCTGCAGGAAAAAGAGAGATATTAAGTGCAAGGTGGAATATTCATTGTTGTAGATTTCTCATTTTAAACTTTTTTCATGAAATAAACATTCTTTGGTTCCCACAAAAAAATGTCATGTTACAACAGATGGAAATGGGCTGGTTAGCTAAATCTGCAAAGCATCTCTTCTCTTATGTTTTTTTTTTGTACTCTGTCTCTGATTCAAATTAAAATGATTGACTATCAGGGATCTTTTCTGTGCACAGTTAGGCCTTAAGTGTGACAACACGTGTTAATAAATGATGAAGTTCTCTTAGATGTTATTGACATTCTTGAGTAAATCTGAACAATGTGTAAAAGTGAAAGATATATGACACAAAGATTATAAATCTACTTTTTTTTTTAAAGTCATTTTAATGTATGTAAAATAAACTGAATTAAAAAAAATATATAACAGAATCGGTCTCAGTTGAAACTATTCACTGAAATTTAAAACCAAACATAAGCGGAAAAGAGAATCAGATCATCCCACTCTTTTCCTTTTGTTTTCCACCCACTCCAACCCTTCCCTTTGTCTTTTGCTTTTTCCGCCACTGATGTTTCAGTCGGTGTCCACACTGTCAAGATGTGCAAAAACACACACTGAATATACGAACAAGGTAATGAAGGCACTTTTCTGTTAATCACACCTACAACAAAAAAAAAAAACTAACACGGCCTGTTGAGGATACAAAAACAGAAAACAAGCACAAACCTCCTCCAACACAATCTGCACACTGCAGATTATCATGGCTTTATAAGGACCTGGGTCCCCCCCCCCCTCCTCCAAGTATTTTTCTCTTATGAAACTTATGAAGACAAACTGCTCACTTCAGTTCTGTTTTTAACCAATACAATCAAAGTAAGAAGGTATTCTGTGGGAGAAGCAGCAGCCCTCAGCACACATTTAACTCCTGTCAGTCATTGTGAGGAGAGCACACACACACACACACACACACACACACACACACACACACACACACACACATATATAATGTAGGCTGGGTAGGTTGTCCAGCCAAATATGTGTCACTCTTGAGGAGAGTCGAATTGTTGTTGTTTTTTCCTCTAAAGGGTCATTAGCAGATATAAAAGTGTATGTTGGATGATCTTCAGATCAAGTTCAGGCATACTTTGGGTTACTCTATACTCTGAAGGAACCTCATTGACATAATGCATTCCTTCACCCCTATCCATGTCAGAGAAAGACTCTACCTTAACTGAACCCTGGCAAAGATTACAGATCAAATATTTTGTACCATTAAAAAGTCCTGTATCTTTATTTGGAAGACACCAACAACCTGTTTTCACTTTAAGACACAGTCACATTGAGGATACTGTTGTAAATCCTGCATAGAAAGCAGTGCACAGCAACGTCAGCCCTAAAAAAAGCAAAACTAGGAATGACTAAGTTGTACTCTGCATAGTCCATTTACTGCCGTATCACAGTGCTATCTTGCCTTCATTCCGCCGTTGCAAAAGACGAGGACACTTTACTGTATTTTCACCCACTTTACCTGTCACTCAGATTAAGTAACTAAATACAACCAGCCTTTCACCTTACTTTTCACTGACATTATGTGCTGTTAAGCAGCAACAGTGTTAGACATGACCTTGTTCCATGAACATCAGAGCAAAAGAACCTCTACCCATATAGAGAAAAAATATAGCTGAGAGTGAAATCAAATATTGAAAAAAAAATGTTAATCTTTTATTTATCAGTATAAGTAGTTATACAACAGTGTAGAAATACTCACATGTTAAAGATGAAAGTGTTCCTTCCAAACCCCTATGTATTTTACTTCTAGATTATATAGTAAATAATAAATATTTTTGAGAACCAAAAGTCAAAGCAGTCAATACAGACTTTTTTTAGTCAATTAGACTAATGCATATTTTTTTAAATATTTATGTTAATGTCACTTTATTGTTGCATCTAGAAGAGAGGAATCAAATGTCAGCTATTTAATTAACTACCATGAATCCTAATCCCTCATAGAGTGTCATGAATTGTGAAGGTTTTGTATAAATCTGAATCTCTAGTAACTTCTCATTATGTTTCTTTACTTTCATATTCATTGGCTGAATGCTAGTATACATTTGCTGCAGATCATCTCTAAACTTGTAATAGGCTTTGCTTATATCAGTTCCACTTTAATCTGCTGCACTGTATTTGGACATTAGCAGGAGATTTTTAAGGACAAACATTCTTGATCTGGTTCCAGGGCCGCACATACAATATACTCTATCTCCCAATTACAATCATTTCCTGCTGCCATCATCAGTGAAAAAAAGACTGTGGGTGTTTTAACAATGTTAAAGGTCACATATTATCCTCTTTTTCAACAACTTTAAATAAGTCTCAAAGATTCCCAAAACATGTCTGTGAAGTTTCTTCAAAATCCACTCTGTTCCTGTATTTGATCATGCATATAAACACCTCAATTTCAGCCCTGCTCAGAACAGGCTGTTTCTGTGTCTGTAGCTTTAAATACAAATGAGCTGTGTCTGACCACGCCCCCTCTGGAAGGGCTTGTGTTGCTTGGACTTTCTTGCTCCATTCCCAATTGTTAACGATGAGAAGGCAAACTCAGGGGAGAGAACAAACCCCTCGCTGTGGGAGTGTCACCCATCTGGGGGAGGGGTTACTGCCCTTTGTGATGTCATAAAGGGAGATTCTCCAAAGGGCTTGTTTGAGCATACATTTTCAAAAAAAGTGGAGCAGGCAAAAGACGTAGAGGATGGACTTTTCTCATAATTGGGGGGTTTGTTGACAGGCAGGGACATATATTAGTGTTTGAAAAACATTGTAAGTGTATTTTGTGTAATATGTGACCTTTAAAAAGCAGTGTGATAAGGCTTCCATCTGACAGTATGAAAGCAGTGAGTAGACCGTGCTGAGACATGAACAAAATCCCAGAGTGAAATCATACCAATCTTTGTGGGATGACACTGTTTGTTTAAGACTAGCAGCCAAACTGTAATTGCTCTTAATGTTCTGAGAAATAGAGGAGTAGTTCAGGTTTTAGTTGCGCTACATGGACAACAGGTCATATCCCACTTGTTGTTTTTTGTTCCCAGCTCTGATTGGCTCTAATGAGTTTGTTTATTACAGCTTCATGAATGTACTCTGTGACCTGGGAGACAAAACAGACAGTTTAACAGTTTTTAGTTTTGCAATTCTTCAGGCGTGAAATACAATCATTTATTTACTCAAGTACTTTGATGTGAAAAACATTTAATCAAAGTAAGAACTTATTTTAAAGTGAATGTATAATAATATAAACGACAGCAACATCCTTTCTCCTCTGAGGTTCGTCTTTACTACAGAATTAAATCAATGTTCCAGCCCTTCAAACTTTTGGAGTCTTAAAAACATTTCTGGCACTTTAAGGAATATTTCCACGATAAAGCACATTTTGTAAGATCCACTGTTATTCACAGACTCTTTGGTATGGTTACTATGGATACTCAACAAAGTTTCTACCATTTCTCCAGCAAATACCATTAAAATATGCCTCAAACTTACAACATGCATGAAACATTTTTTTCCCAAAAAGTTGCCACAAAATCAGGAAATGTAGGTTGCAGCATCAACAATCTTAAAAATAGCTGCAAAACCTTGAAGGGATTGCCCTGCATTTTAAACACTGCTGCGACCTCTGCGTTTGTATTTTCTTACCTTAGGTGTGTTTTTTTAACCAATTAGATGCATAGTTTTATTTACTTAAGTTAGGCATTAAGTTCTCCTTCTGTGTCTGATAGAGGACACAAAGTAAGACTTGTCTGTGTTTTATTATGTGTCTGTGCTAGACAGCAAGGAAAGAGAAAGTATATGTAAAAGATTTGAAGATTACATTCGGTGCAAGTTGAGACTCGTCCCACATACTGTACATCACTGCAGGGTGGCATGGAGAGGGCACATGTTTAATCACACACATATACAAGTGGAAGATAACCATCAAGACCTTATTGTTCGTGTTGGGTTTGGGATCATCTGGGTGGTACCTATAGAACATTAAATGTCTGTGTGTGTGTGTGTGTGTCTGTCTGTGTGTCTGTGTGTGTGTGTATGTGTGTG
The DNA here is from genome assembly GCF_963930695.1 of Labrus bergylta. Lineage (NCBI taxonomy): Eukaryota > Metazoa > Chordata > Actinopteri > Labriformes > Labridae > Labrus > Labrus bergylta. The sequence continues at coordinate 12,229,227 of NC_089204.1, read as the reverse complement.
TGTGTGTGTGTGTGTGTATGTGTGTGTGTCTTTGTGTGAGCAGTCGGGAACAAGCATCTGTACATTTGCAATTACACTCAGGAAATGTTTATTCATGTTTGATTGGGTGGGACCAGCCGGGATTCTGGGTACATTTAAACAAACTATTTCGACATCCTGTTTAAAGTCGCTTCTAGAGGGAGCAGAGAGAGAGAGAGAGAGAGAGAGAGAGAGAGAGAGAGAGAGAGAGAGAGAGCGAGAGCGAGCGAACAGTCTAAGGTGGACCGTCGGCCACTTATGCAACACCCGATGCTGATCCTGAGGCCCCTTTAAACTGATACTGTATAGAGGGGAAAAGAACGCCTAAGGTCAGCATTAAAAACATGGAGTGTGATGTAGTGAGATCAGCCACAAAGGATTCCAGCTGTCGGGTGAACAGCTGAACTTTGCTGAATTCAGGTCAAGGAAATCGGATAGGAGACTACACCACTTTATATGTTAATTTAACATCTGGCCCATGTATATGCCAAAAATAAGGCGATAACTTGTGGTTGCGGAAGATAGTATTATTAGTTATGCAGCCAGTGTAGCATACCCAGAGTGTCTTTTGGTCATCTGGCTTCACCAACCTCATATAAGAGATCACGCTTAGCGGTCACACAAAGCTGGTTATCAACCTGATAGGTCAACTCAGAGTCCTGTCAGCTGTCACATTTAGCAAAATCTGCTGTGTTTATATGTTTTTTCGTGTATTTTTTCATAGTAAGCTTTGGTAATCTTACTGACCTGCTTGGAGATGTGGGGCCCCACACTATGGGTTGATTATTTGGCTTGTAGTCCTTTTGGTTACCGACAGTTTCGGACTACATGCAAACAATGGCCTGATCACCTACAGCCGGGAGCACCTGTTGTCTCTTCAACCTCACGCAAGAATCGTTGACCTGTTTTTAAATCTACCCGATGACTGCTCCAGACTGGCAAAGAATCAAAAGCTATTAAAGAATCCCCGGACAACAGCAGGACTTAAAACTGAAATTAAGAAACGAGGATCAAGGGGAGGCATCAAAGCAAGACTCCGAAGACGCGGCGGCCGACCTCCCCTGCCGGTGATTACGCTGTCCAATGTACGGTCACTAAATAACAAATTTGAGGAACTAACGGCAAAAGTCAACTACGACAGCAATTTCAGACACAGCAATCTGATATGCCTGACAGAAACATGGTTGAAAGAGGACGCGCATGTTGCTTTGAGGGGATACACCACAATAAGTGCTGACAGGGATGAATTTACATCACATAAATCAATTGGAGGTGGACTATGTATTTTTGTAGATGACAGATGGGCCATGCAATTCCACATACACGAGCAAATATGAACCCCCGATTATGAACTTCTGTGTCTTTCAGGCCTTTTTATTTACCTAGGGAATTTGGACAAATTACTGTCATTTTAATATAGGCCTATGTGCCCGGACCGGACAATGAGAAGGCAGCGGCAAGAATAACAGAGAGCTACAACACCGCACTCACCCGCTCCTCAGACCAGCCCGTGTTTACCCTCGGAGATGTTGACACACGATCTTTCCAGTCACCTACCTAACCGGCAACAGTATGTGGATTGTCCTACTAGATCTACCCGTGTGTTGGATAAGTGCTACGGAAAAGTCTGATGCTTACATGGCTGTAAGCCTACCACCGCTGGGGAAGTCAGACCACAATGTGCTGCACCTGCTTCCAAATATCGAGCTATGGTGAAGCGAGAGAAACCCATGAGTAAGGACATTAAACTGTGGACTGAGCAGAGCGAAGAGGAGCTGAGAGACTGTTTTGATGACACAGATTGGCAACTGTTTTTTGACTGTAGTGGAAATGTACATGAATTGGCTGAAACCATAACTCCATATATTTCGCGAAAACTATTGTGTCCAGAAAAAAACTGTTAGAAAACTCCCAAACAATAGACCATGGTTATCTAAAGATATTAAAATTTGTCTTAAGGAGAAAAAACATGCTTTTATTAACGGTGATACTGATGTGGTCAAAGAAAAAAGGAGGGAACTCAGATCTAAGATAAAGAAAGCAAAACTGGAATATAAAGACAGGGTAGAGAGCCAGTTTTGTCTGGGTAATGCTAAACAGGCATGGGAAGGCCTTAACTCTGTGATGGGCAGAGAGTGTAAGTAACTGAAAAATACTCATACAAACAATCCTTCCTTTGTGAATGATTTAAATGTTTTTATAGCAGATGGTAATGGTAATGTGTCAGAACTGACCGTTTTCAATGCAGGAGCACCTCACGGCACCGTCTTGTCGCCTTATTGTTCTTTGTGTATACAAATGAGTTTAGACTCCAAGACTCAGACTTTAGCTTATTCATATATGCTGATGATATGGCACTTGTTGGCCTCCTACGTTCAGGGGACACTAAAGGAGCGAATATGTGTTTTAATCATGTAGCTTCGCTCCAGAACTGGTGTCTATCGAGTGCTTTACAGATAAACATTAGTAAAACTAAAGAAATGGTTATATCCAGTAAAAACAATATTTCTGACTCCTGCCTAACAATCATGGGGGAAATTGTTTAAAAGGTAAACTGCTTTAAATATTTAGGAACTTACATCGACAGTCACCTCAAATACATAGATAACACAGACTATGTATTCAAAACAACTCTGCAGAGGCTACACCTACTTAGGAAGCTGAATGAGTTTGGGGTGAGTAAAAAGATTCTTGAAATGGTGTACAAGAATCTGGTAGAAAGTATTTTGTCTTTTAACATGGTCGCATGGTACGGGCATTTAGATGTTAAATGTAAAAGCAAACTGAATAGAGTGGTCAATACCGCTAGTAAAATCATAGGGAAACCACAGATGCCACTTTGTGACAGGCATCTACTGAATACTAAAAAGAAAGCCCAGGACATAACAAGTGACCCTTCTCATCCACTGCACTCCCAGTTCGAAGTGCTTCCATCAGGTCTGTGATTCAGACTGCCAAGAGCCACAAAAATTGTTTATAAAAAATAATTTGTACCAAATGCAATAAAATTATTAAATTCATAAAGAAAAAAACAACCCCCCTCAACTCTAACTGCACATTGTTTTATGAAATTACTGTTTTTAAACCTATAACTTTATGAAATGTCTTTAAACTCTGGCTTTTTATTATACTAAATTATTATTTTAAATTCACGAACCATGCTGGCTGTGATGTTGTCGAGGACTACAGGCGCTCTCCTGGTTTCCTGCTGTGCTTGAATGTTGTCTTGTTTGTCATAATGTTTTTTTCTGTTTTGTTCTTGTGAAGCCAAAGACAATTTTCCACTTTGTGGACAAATAAAGTTCTATTCTATTCTGAACTATATTTGAAAATTAAGTATTTATACACATCAAAGCTAATGTAGACTAAAATCAACTCAACTGCAGCGACAAATGCAAGAAGAGCTGGAAATAAAAAGAAAAAACGACATGAGAACCTAATAGTTATTTTAATTATCTTGAAGGATATTTTATCTCTTGGCTTGCCTGTGAGCTCTGACTATAGTTGTTTTTGGACTAAACAGTTCTGGGGACTTTTTGAAGAGGATTTTTTTTTTCTGTCTGCATTCTCACTGCCATGGTACCTACTCTGAAGCAGGAGCTAGAAAGTTTCCTCTAAACATGGTTCTAGGAACTAAAATTAAATAAAGGAGGACTCAAACTGTTCCTAGAATTTTGAAGAAGTTCCTGCGGTCCAAATACGCCATATAATATCACCCGTTTCTTCCCTTCAATTAAGTTGTTGCTTTGATTTTGACTTGTGTCTTGTATTACAGTTTTAGATTTAATCATTCAGCTGCAGCCCAGTATGGAGTATCAAGCCAATACAAAAAAAAAGAGGCTCCATAAAAAACTCCTCAAAAAATGTAATTCAAAGAAATACGTTCATCACAACTACAAGGCCCCTGGGCTTTTTCTGTCTCTATTGAAGGATGATGTCAGTAAAGAACAGTTAATAAATTTCATCAATATACAGTATTTCATGTAAAATCATATAGTAAAGACACAATGTTTGTCAACCTCTGTGCCTCCTCCCCTCTCTCGATCGGCACACAGAGCTCCATGATAAAGCGATCTGATTGGTCAGTGGGCAGAGATTTCCACGGAAAGATCCCTTATCGCGAACATAACCTGCTCCAGAGCAGTTTAGTTGTTCAGCATAAGTCACCATGGTTAACTACCCCGGTTAGAAGTGAACCAAATTTGTAGTCCTGAAAACACGAGTTAATCATGAAGTTGCCTTGATAACTACAAATCCTGATTTGTAGTACAGCCTCCTTGAGCATTCAAGCAGGGCTACTGTACGTGCCTGCAGATATTTAGGTTAAGGTATTGAAGGATAAAGTCAAACGGTGCACTCCCAAGTTGATCTTAAAAGTTTGCCGTTTACCACACTTAGAAAAATGTTGAATCTAACCCTGAGTCTTCATCTACAACCCCCCTAATTAATGTCTGTGTTCAGTATGTTTCAAACTAGACTGGTTTAGGAAAAAATGGAAACTTGCCAAACAATCAAAAAGGTACAGGCATCAACACATTTGTGGAGGATAACATCAGAAAACATTCAACCACTGATTTCTAATCGTGGGTGTCTTCACCTGCATCATGGAGGTTGATACATGCCCATTGCACCAGAATACCTAAGAGTCACAGTGTAGGCTGCCAGCTGTTGTCACATATCCCGAAGGAAATTGGGGTCATGATTTATCAGGTCTTGTGGTGTATGCTTACTATTAGTCACCCATGTTGTAATTGTTTTAATCGGAAGAAGAGCAGAAATAAAGTGCACGATTACTGGAAGAGTCCCATTATGAAAAACAATGCTAAGACGCAAGTTTGTAACCACACCCGGACACCTGGCTGTTTGTTTCCTTAGTTGCTGTTTGTTTAACTCTGACAGTGTTTGTTTGGGAAATCACCTCCTTCCCTGCAGTTCAAGGATCCCAACTTTTCCAAAGATTCTGAGACTAAGAAAAAGATTTTGCCTCAGTGTGTTTGCCCCAACATGTCCCAATAGACGTAAGAATCTCAGCGTTTAGTACCTATTCAACCAACCAAAAGTGGCCTTTCTATATGACCTTGCAACATTGTCCTCAAATTTTCCGCAAGTTTGACAAATCAACCAAATTCTTCATCTCCAAACATATATTTTTTAAGAAAAGTTTTAACCACATGGATTGTCATTTTCTAAAGACATTAGAAGATATCATTACGGTAACCTCTATAACTTTTGAAAACTACCAGGAACTTCTTTGGGACAGAAAAGGGTTACTACCACATTTGTCCACACTTCATTAAAACGTATTGCTACTGAGGTAGCCACGATTCCTGTGGTGACCAGCGATTAGCAAGTAAACTTCAGTGTTGTATTTTGAGTATGGCTAGCTTATCTCTTACTCTTGATTCTTCCTTATTGGAGCATTGTTTTTGTTGATAATATGCATCAAACATCACACCAAAATGGACTAAACTGTAGCTGAGGGAAAGTTAAAAGGAAACATCTGCACATCACAAATCTGATATGAGTCTATGGCTGTCCATCAATGCTTTTCTGAGCTTTATGTTATGTTTGTCTCTTTAATCAAACTGTGGGAATAGGAGATGTGTTTCACATCCAGTGCAACACCAGTTGACTTAACAGAAAAGTACCATATACAAAATCATATTCCTTCTTTACCATATAAACAGTGATGGCCCCAACCTCCTTGGTGGTTTACAAATCTAGCCCTCCAAAGTGTACCCAAAGCCATACTCTGCTGAAAATCTCTCCTTGAGTAAATGTACATAGTTTTCCCCTCTTATGTTTCATGTCTCCCCTATCCTTTTATCTGAAGATCAGAATTTGGCAAAATTCACAAACTGGGCTATATTCTTCACCAATAGGGGGTTTCCTTTACAAGGCTCCTAATCTGTCCACGCATACATGTATACAGTCCCTACATATGTGTGTGTGCGTCACTTTAACTGCTAACGGTCTGAACCCTTAGGGCTAACACAATGGCTCAGAGGGACTGCCCTGGGTTTCTTATATACAGAGCTGTTTATATCACACACACACACACACACACACACACACACACACTCACTCTCTCTCTCTCTCTCTCTCTCTCTCTCTCTCTCTCTCTCTCTCTCTCTCTCTTATTTCCTATACGAAGAAAGCAAGCTGGAATTCAGGAAGGAGGCCATTTTCAGTACCAAGAGAATAGAACTTGCAGGGCGGAGTGTAGACCTTTTAATTGTGTGTGTGTGTGTGTGTGTGTGTGTGTGTGTGTGTGTGTGTGTGTGTGTGTGTGTGTGTGTGTGTGTGTGTGTGTGTGTGTGTGTGTGTGTGTGTGTGTGTGTGTGTGTGTGTGTGTGTGCGCGCGCGTGTGTGTGTGTGTGTGTGTGTGTGTGTCACAGGAAGGTGTCCCTAGAGCTGTGACAATCAGTGTTAGTCACATTGCAACACATGTGTATGATCCAAAGTTTAAAACCAATGCTTCAAGATGTGATAAGATGTATCTCGGCTACAGTTGATATGTGTGAAAAAAATGAAAACATCGTCACTGTGTATTGATATCATAATGTACAAATGTGAACTTAGGTATTCAAAGTCTCACACACTTATAGATGTTACACACAACATTTTACTGTTTCCATGTCCACATATCTGAAACTAGCTCTGACTCAGATGTCTGAAAATGACAATCTCTCTGCATTAACTATGTTTGACTGTTTTGCAGATCCCTTTTGTAAATGTTAAAAACATGCACTCGGTCGCATAATCTTTAAACACATTAAATACAAAGTTACCAAGTCTGTCATTCCCTCCTCTCTCTAGGACCGGTTGTTCTTCGTGATGGAGTACGTCAATGGAGGTGACCTGATGTTTCAGATTCAGCGATCGAGGAAGTTCGACGAAGCTCGATCTCGTTTTTACGCGGCTGAGGTCACATCAGCGCTGATGTTCCTGCACCGGCATGGAGTCATATACAGGTAACCATGCTTACACGTTAGCTTTAAACTTTGTATATGTGAAAGGGGGGGGCAGCGGCAGTAGCTCACCCTGTAGGGACTTGGGTTGGGAACCGGAGGGCTGCTGGTTTAACTCCGGCTGCGGACTTAAAGTGTGTGTAGTGTGAAGCATCCCCACTCTGACATCTCTTTCACTAATGCATGTCCACAGGTCCTGTTTGTGTGTGAGAAGCATGTCTCTCAATAACAGAGTGTAAAACCAAGATTTATCCTCTGGGAAATGTGTGATTTGAATTTTTAACACATGCAAACTTATAATAAAGAAGAATATATACATAATGTTCTTTAGCATATTTTAGTCAAAACAGTTATTTAATCATAGTCCTTCAATCATTGGATATACCTTGAAGCATGAACGATCTGCTTCTTTGATTTTGAGTTTTCAGTTGAGAAATGTGTCTCCATTACAGTGTTTAACAACTTTTAGTCCGAGCCCTAATGAACCAACTAAAGCACACATTTTAAAAGAAGTTACCCACAGCTGTTCCTTGGCTTATTTTATTTTTTAATTCTTTTGAATGACTGTGGAGGACAAAAGTGCTTCTAGTTTGACTCAAATCCTACAGCTGAGAAACAACACTTCTGCACCATAAGTTGTCCAGAACGTCTTCAAATAAGAAGCAGTTGTTGGCCTTGTTTCAACCATCAGACACCTCAGGAGCTGCCTGTCCTGGTTGGCACAGTCACTTTTGCGTAATAGTCTTAATTTGTGCTCTTTGTTGCTGTTCTGCTCCGCTCTCTCTGTTTGACTTGTCTGGCAGCTTTTCAGTTGTTTTGATGCCTCAGTTACTTTCTGAGTCTCTGTGACATGAACTCAGTGAAGCATCACTGAAACTATCTTCCGTGCTAACTGAAGTGTCCTTATGGGTGTGTGAAGGTAAAGGTGAGATATGACCTCTTGTGTATTTGGGCTGCCATGGTGGGAAGAAAAAAAATGTGCAACTTAGCATGCCAATTAATTTATACACAATGCACTGAAATCTGACTCAGCACTACACCTATAGTCCACTGTCTTGTAGTTTTAGTGTGACCTTGCTTGCATGGATGTTTGTAATCCCTGAACCTTTTGACCCAGGACCCGACTGCACATCACTGGGTTGAAGGAAACCAAACATCCAAACAACAATCCTACAAAAGAAAGCTGAATAATAATTATATAACTATCGGCTATTATTAACTGAAACGTTCTGCCTGTGTTGTTTTCATCACTTCCTGCCTTTTGTTACGCCACCAACATCAACATACAGCCATTCTGCTGCTGGGATTTTTTGGTTTGATTAGTCTGTTTGCTACGTTGGCCCTGACTGAAGAATCTCCAGAAATATTAAAGGGGTTGTAATCTATTTTTTATGCAGACTTTCAAGGTGCCCTTACCTTAACTCCAACAGCCTTTGGACACCTGCCTCCAACTGTCAGTGTTATGCAAACTTAAGGTTCACATTTTTGTTTTTCAATGATAAACTTTCAACACTAACTTGATAGGTTGTCTACAAACTAATTCTACAAACATTAATGTCCTCCCTAAAATATAATGACTTTGGGGATCTTTTACTTGTCATGTTGTTATGCTGAGCTGAATCAGTTTGGACATGTTATTACTGTTTCTGTTGGTTCAATGTTTCATTCCCTCCTGACAGAGGAACGGTACGTCTAAGGGTGAGGTCACACTGGCCATCTGTACCGTGCTGCACTCAGGCACGATTGCCCCCCCTGCTGCGCCATTCCCATGCTGGCCCGGCACGGCCCGCGGTCATACTGGCCAGGACTAACCGTGCCTAAAAGCATGATTACCTCTAATACGTCGAGTCCGTGTCTGCACATCAGAGAAAAACACAGAGAGCATGACAGCTACTTTACTGACTTTGCAGCTTATTTTAAGCCATTTTAATCAGACACAGCCATAAATAAATAAAAAAATGAAATAGACGCGCAGCCGAGTCCGCGCATCGTAGAACAACACAGAGAACATGACAGCTACTTTGTGGCTTATATTGTGTCATGTTAGTCCGATACAGCCATGAAACTCTGGATTTCTCCATAATGAAGGCTGTCAGCGTTGTTTACCCGCGTGCTTGCGCTCATGCATGAAGTGTACCGTGCCGAAGCACACCTCTCTGAAGTGTGCCAAAGCCAAGGAAGTGTACCGTGTCTGAGCACGATAAGGAGCGGCCACATTGGCCAAACGAACTGGACTTTATCGTTGAAGCATGCCTGGGCACGGTATGGATGGCCAGTGTGACCGCGCCCTAACACAAAGTCATGTTTGTTGTTGGTAGTTCATTAAGTGGCTTTGTTTTAATAGTATTGAAACATATTGAAAAAGTGTTTTTTTTAGAATAAACATTTTCTTTAGTTATGAAACTCAAACTTGTTGACCCTCTTCCTGATTACCTCACCATCCTACTTCTGCTCTACTATCTGTCTGGTCTGTTGTGTACTCCTTAGACATAATATCATTGTCAACCAATAGCAAGCAGGCAACAGGTCACACAAAACCTACGCACTCCTTGAATCATAACACCATTGTGATGGACGGAGGCTCAATGTAGGTTCAGGCGGTTTGCTCCAATAAATACGCTGATAAAAGAAAAAAGTGAGGTCTTCTTTCGGTGTTTTCCCTTCATGAATGTCAGCTTGAGTTTGTTGTTTAGATTCTGCTGTCATGCAACATTTGTGAAGAAGAACAAGACTATAGTGTGTTCATGCAGCACCATCTAAAACCCTGTTTCCATCTTGTTTTTGTTCAGTACAGTTTGGTACAGTTCTGTACGGTAAACCCTGAACTTGCTTGCATTTCCACACCCAACTGTACAATTATTTGGGAGTGTAAGCCGGATGGAGATAACCGTGCAGCCCAACACAGTGTAGCCAGCTATCAATTAAGTTGTATGTTCAAGAAGAACAGGGACACAGTAAACAAAAGGGACTCTTTAGGGTCGGACCGGTACCCTTGGCACCCAAACAGAAGGGTACCAAAAAAGTAGGACGGTATGGACCCCTTATTTTGGTACCATTCCAAACTTTTGACGGTGGAAACGCCAATAAATGGGTACTGTACCAAACTAAACCGGACCGGTTGGTGGAAACGGGGCTTATGTAACCATAGTAAGGGATGTGTGCGTGTGTCCGTGTGTTGATGGTGCTCTTCAAACTTGTCATGTCTTCAGGACAGCTGTTCAGCTTCAATATTAGTGTATTCCTTTTTGGCCTTAAAAAAGATTCACAGTTTGTACAATTGATCAAAATTAAGTGTTTGAAATACTGTAAAATTTTGATTGGCGTGTGTTTGGAGATGTCCATTTTTGGTAGAAAATAGGCTCCCCTCGTGCAAAATCATAAAACAAAGCACGGAGGAAAACACAAACGCATATGGAACAATGTCAGTGAAAAAAATCACCTTAATCATCTGTTAATGTTTTTTCACTGAGATATTATTTTACAAAAGACAGAATGCCGGCGTCTAAAAGCAGGGCATTGTAGCACCAAATAGGCCTAACAATTACAACAGGAAGAAAACAATCGAATTCTAAGAAAAGTTAACCAATAAACAAGACTTACAGAAAAGAGAGCATAAATTCAACTCAAAAACAAAAATGGTTCTTTGGAAACATTGATTTATATTTAGCATGAGACACAAACGAGGTGTTGCATAAATTTAAGGCATTACCCAGTATAAACCCATTAAGTGACATAACGTAACTTCCATAGTCCGTAAACAGAGGATGTCAAATGATTCAGTTATTTTGGCTTCATGATCTTAGAGCGACAAAAGTCCAGTCCTGCTGGTGCCGGCTGGACCCGCACTCATTGTTCTACACAGATTCTGTTACAATGCTTTTAATAATGATGGCGGCTTAAGATCATAAAAGTTCTACTTTGTGAATTCCTGTATGTGTTTCTTTGGGTTGGTACAATTTAATCCAAATCAGGCATCAAGATTAGAGCTTTTGTGTTCATTTTTTGGTGTGTATTTAGTAGTTTTTGTTTTTTTCCAGCTTTAGTGGTACTCCACCCAAAGTCAGCAAGAGAGTCGTACACACTCTGTAGAGACTTGAGTTGTGAAAAGAGGAAATCTAAAAACCAGATATACCTGCAGCAGATTCCAGACTCTGTTATCTAGGATTTAATGTTGAAAGAGGGACATTGAGTGGTTTAAACATTTGCTCAGTCTCAGCATTTTCTGTCTTATTATTTTTGTGGAGCCGCCGTTTTCAACCTCATCTTTTCTATTGCTTCACTGTTTCATTCTTTCTGAGTGGCTTTAATTTTAGCAGATGAGTTAACTACATTTCTCCTTTGTAATGACTATACATGGTGAGAAAGACATTTTTATTCTTAGAAGATACTCAAGTTATTCAAGTAATTCATGTGCAATGAATGGAATTACTTTGTCATTGTTGTATATCATACAAATATCACACTTTTTTTCAAAGTTCATTTGACCTTTTAAAAACAATCATGCTCACTTCCAATCAGAGGTTTGGCGTTCACAAACATTTAGATTAATGATTCCGTCTTTCAACAATGTTTTCTCAGCGATGATGTTCATAGTGATCTATTACTCTGCCAGAGGTTGGCAGGTACAACACAAAGATGTGTGCAAATTCATGGTGGTTGAGTCGCTAAAGCTACCTGAGCGCCTCTCGCTCTCCCTCTCTCTCTCTCTCTCTCTCTCTCTCTCTCTGTCTCTGTCTCTCTCTCTCATCTCTGACCCACTTTGTTGACCAGAGAAAGATGAACAACAAGTGTTTTGGGAACATTATGTTCTGACTTCCTCTCCCTTCACCCCGCCTCCTGCTCCTCCCCGCCCTTCCCTCCTCCTCCTCCATCACTCTTCCAATGCTCGCCTTTTCTCCCATCGGCGCCTCTTCGACTCTTCACCATAACTCCTCATTCTAAAGAACTGAGGAACATTTTTAGACATGTTCTTCTCCCCCTCATCTTTAAAACTTCACTGAAGCCTGAGAGATGAAATAGCTGTTAATGTTTGGATGTGAGAGTGTGGACAGAGCAGGTGCAGACATGTGTGAGGGGAGAAACATGTCAGGGTAAACACACACATGGCAAAAGTGAGTCTAGAACACTTTATCATTTAGATGCTAAATGTGGCTATTCAAATAATATATGGTGATATTTTTCACACCCAATACATCAGGGTGTAATATTGTCCTGACATAAAGTGCAATTCAAGAACTTTATCTGGGTTCAAATTGACATTCATGTCATTGTAAAAATTAACAATACGAATAATCATATCAGACACATTTTATCTCATATATATTATCTGGCCGTTTGAGCAATATGTTGGAAGAGTTCATAGACTTTACACCAGCAATGAAATGATTAAACATCAGTTAAGAATAGGGCCGGGCGATATGACAAAAAATGTTATCAAGATAGAAACAAAGTCGATATGTCAATAAGTCAATAACTATCATGACAGACGTGAAATCATTATTTCTTTCAAATTTAAGGGCTAACTTTTGCTCCTGAGTGAAAGTTGATTTGCTGTTTGTCGCCTTTTTCTTCTTCTCTTTGTGTCGGGTGGCAATTTTTTTCAAGTTTGAGGCACATTAGCGCCTTTTAATTAATTTGTTATATTTATATTGAGAAAGCATTTTTGCACCAATTGTTTATTGCCCAAAAAACTGTGGGTTAAGTCCTAATACAGGATTTGTTTGATTTAAGTTCATCTTCCAAATTTAACATCAACAGTCCTCGACCCTGATTTTCCACTCATGCCTTCATTAACACAGATAAATATACTGGTAGTATCAGTGTCTGTGTGATTGTGTTTGTTTGTTGCATCTTTGATTAGATGTGTGTGATGAATATGATGGAGGGATTGGAGGGGGGAGAGAAAGAGAGGATTTAGCTGTCACAGCGCACAGGGTTAGCCGCTGAGGACGTAATGGAAAAATCACTCAAGATTAACATGAAACACAGGAAATGCTCTCAATTGAGCCTGATTGCCCTATGTGTGTTTTGTTTGTGTATGTGTGTGTGTAAGTGAGCTCTAGTGTGTGTGTGTGTGTGTGTGTGTGTGTGTGTGTGTGTGTGTGTGTGTGTGTGTGTGTGTGTGTGTGTGTGTGTGTGTGTGTGTGTGTGTGTGTGTGTGTGTGTGTGTGTGTGAGTGAGTGAGAGAGTCCAAACAGAGGAGCGTCTGTTTATTGACAGAATTTCTTATGTGATATTAAAGCTTTGCTAACAAAATAAAACATGAAAAGGTGGTTTCCCCTGACTGCAGGAACAGAGGGTGACACTGATGTTATGGATCAAATCAGCTGCAGCCAGCAACAGGCAATTCACACAAGATCCAATCCTTACACTTTTGCAAAGTCAAATGAAACAAGCTTTTCTAATAAGTCATGGTGACATTTGATCTGTTTTATAGAGAAAATTTATAACGACACTTACAAATAAGCTTTGCTATTAGTGTTTCAAAACATCTAGTTGCTCTCTTTACATTCTGCGTATAAAGTCATTTTACTACAATGACAGTATGCACTCCATGTCCCCTTGTTCCAGTTCTTTCAATATGCTTAACTGTCTGTGAAGTGTAAAACCACATTTTCAGTTTGAGGTGCAGAGGCTTGAAACTTGCAGGCTTTGAATTGGAGTCAACTTTGTTACTGGTTTCCTGTTTGGCTCTTAAAAGCTTTAAAACTGGAGGTCTTGAATCGGTTTGTGCAGTTTAAAGAACATAATAGGTATATCCTCTATGTTATGTGTCCTGCCTACCTTTGATAAGAGGATGAATATTTTCTAAATGAAGTTTATTAATCATAGCTCTGAAAGGAAAAGTTGTATTTTTCCCGGAAACAAAAGTAGATGGAAAGCTCTCCCAATTGATTTGAGCTGTTGACCTTAAATCTGACCATATCATTTTCTATATGACTCATTTAGTGGGTTTTTGTGTGTGTGAAGAATGACAACTGTATGTATATATAGATATACAAGTTGAATTGAACTGTGATCTGCCATAGAACTACAGGGGAAAATAAGCCAAAGGCTAAATCTGGTACATAACATCAATCAGCGTCTTTTGACACCTTTGTTATCCTGCAAAACACAACAAGACATCATTATCATTGTATCAGTGCAGCCGACCACCTGCAGCCACTTAATATTGAATGTCCCTGCAGCCAAGTTATGTGTAATACAAAGATTAACGTCTGTATATCCTTTTAAATTCAATCAAAAATGTATTACATTCATGTGCTATTTTTTCCTGCCCTGCTGCAGGCGTAAGCTTCGGATTTAATGTGCCGGGAGTTGACTGGAGATGAGATATGCAAACAGGTAGCCACAGGGTCGTCCGTTTTCATTTTTCATCCTGGGAAATTCAGAACAAGTGCTGATCTTTCCTGCCTCCTCCCAAGGCCATTAATGTACCCTTTAGGGTGGCACAGTCTACAGCTGCTCAAAAGCACAACAAGATAGTTGTTTTGTGGTTCTAAGAGGGTTAAGGCTTTTTTATATTTCATGCCGATTACACATCAGTACCGAACATATTTAAGAGTTCACAGAAAAGGGAAAAGAAAACAAACAATGGAAGGGGATTTGTTGGGTAAGAGCGTCAAAATAAACATAAAGGTCATTCCTATAAAACATCAGAATAACAACATCTGTAACACACTGTATGTCAGGTTTAGCATCTCAGAGTCTAGGTTTGGCCTTTTTGTTAACACAAAACACTTGAATCTATTCAATTCAAACGTTTTCAATTAGTGTGCAGATAGATATCTGTATCTGTTGTCACTCAAGCCTAACCCAAATTTGAACCATCAAGTAAAAACTGGATATGAAGCCAACAGTCAGGCTCCACTGCACCTGACATTTCATGTTATTTTTCTACTTGATGCTTGAAGCACACAAGCATAGTTTAACAGTGTGGAACTTTGCACGAGATCCACACACATGCCATAACAAGCAGCATGCTATTAAACTAAAAAAATGAATGTTAAAACATTTGACAACTTTTACAAAGACTTGTTCATAAGCAATATGTTAAAAAAAATATCATTCATTGCATTCAATTCTTTCAAACTGCCTGGTTTCCAATTGTTTTTTGTCCACTTTTTAAAGTCTGATTATGACTGTATGAAAAAAAAAAATCAAGCACAACCTTGAAAGTATCATTTGAAGGGCAATCATGTTTCGGTCCAAGTTTAAACTCAAGCTCAAGTTGTTGGTTAATTTATTATAAGAAATGTACCTGCTTTAAATAACTCAAAGAAACATTTATTCACTAATGGTTGCACATCAGCAGCAGCTCTTTTTGCATTTTTCTCACAACTTTCTGTCGCATAATCAATAACCCGTCAAAGCAAGATGCATGATGGGACAGTAAAAGAACAAACTTTTCAACAGCAGCTCTTAAACTGGGCCGTTAATCCGCCCTTTTTTTTATTTTTGGGACTTACAAAAACAGAACGGCTTACATAAGCTCTTGACTTCAGAAACACACGCACACACATGCTCCATCTCCTCCCTGGCCTGTCAGGGCGGTTGTATTTTTGAAAACACCTCGGGCTGAATGGTTGCATTGGCTACATCGAGGAGATGTTGACATTTTTGTAGCGATCAACCATCAAGCTCAAGAGCGGCTGCATTCATGACCAGCCCTGTCATCTCTCAACACTGCTGCTCTTATCTCTGACTGCCTGCTCTCTCTCTCTCTCTCTCTCTCTCTCTCTCTCTCTCTCTCTCTCTCTCTCTCTCTCTCCTTCTCACTCTCTCTCTCTCTCTCTCTCTCTCTCTACCCTCGGTCTATTTTTCCCCCAGTTTGCACTGCTTTTCCATGTCTGTTGCCTTTCCTTTTCGTGTCTATTTCTGCCCCTCTTTAAGAGACAGGTTCACTTAAAATACTGCAATATCCCTATGGGCTTGTTAAAAACCTTTATGAAAAGCATTCAACTTAGCCACCATTTTTAAAACAACAACAGAATACACACTACATAATCAACTGCTTTTCTCTGTTTATGTTTGATAATGTGTTTCTCCTGTGAACAATGTGTATCCCTCTAGATTTTCCTTGGTAGTTCTCCTCCTTACCTCTCCAACCTTTCTTCCCTGCAGAGATTTGAAATTGGACAACATATTGTTGGATGCGGAGGGTCACTGTAAGCTAGCAGACTTTGGGATGTGTAAGGAGGGAATCCTCGATGGAGTCACCACTACCACTTTCTGTGGAACGCCCGACTACATCGCACCTGAGGTAACCTCTGCCTTCACACCCACAAACCCAATTAAGCACATACATGCACATTTCATATGTTAAACAATGTCAGTGTTCCACTCTTTGCAGATGATACTCTATTTTTCATTTATAAGTTAAAATAAAGATGAATTGGAATAATACACCTTTGAGGGATGTGCAAAAATATGTGCTTTCTCAACCAAAATGACATAGGATTGTTCCAGTCAATATGTAATCGCAATATTTTAAGTTTGCTCTGACAACTTGTCAGCGAATCTCTTCTGTCTAATGGGTACTTAGATCCTTCAAGAGCTGGAGTATGGCCCGTCAGTTGACTGGTGGGCTCTTGGGGTGTTGATGTATGAGATGATGGCAGGCCAGCCACCGTTTGAAGCCGATAATGAAGATGACCTGTTTGAGTCCATCCTCCATGACGATGTCCTCTACCCTGTCTGGCTCAGCAAGGAGGCTGTGTCTATTCTAAAAGCGGTAAGTTGTGTTTGTTACACTAGCTGTATATATTCTGACTCGGCAAGCAAAGAAATTAGTATTTAGTTGCATATATCAGTGAAGAAGTAAAGTGAACACTGCTAAATTTGTTATTTCTAATTACTATGACCAAGGTCCAATAACATACCTGCAATCACCACTTGTAGATTCTACCAAAGAGAACAACAAGAGTTTTCCACCTTTGTCACTTTGACTTTAGACAGCAATGACTTTTTAAAATTAAGCAGCTATTTCTGTCAACATTTTGTTTAATGAAAACCTGTAGAACAATCACTAGCCCACCCAATGTAAAAAGTGATCCGAGGATTGTTACAGTATAACTGGTGTACAGTGTGCAGGAATTTAAAACTCATTCCTGAGCTTAAATAGTCAAATATCCCCATTGGACACCGTAAGTATATCCTTGTTGTTTTCTGCACTAGCAAGGAACAGTTCTGCAAACCCTCTTTACCATTACTAGTTCTACTTAATTTTCTTGCTCAGCATCATTATTTATGATAAAAAAAACACTATGTTTCGTTCCCTCTTGACCTTTCTGGTGATGCTTAGCGAGACTAGTGTGTGGGATTTTCTCTTTTCAAGGCTTAAGTTTTACATACTATGCAACTACTTCATGAGAAAGCTGGATGCGTGAACAACACCTTTAAAACTCAGTTTTCAACACTTCAACTTTCATAAAAGCTCAATAATGTTTGACCCATTTGCTGAATATCAGTCAGGCTTAAAATATTTTTCTAGTGAAACTACAGTTCCTTATCCTTTAAACATTTCTTCAGATAAAACACTCAAAAGTTTAGGACTCCCTTTAGCTCACTCTCCCAGAGCAACTTTTCATCTCACCATGTGTCATCCTAATTGGGTTGTTTTTCCCTCTTTTTTTTGGCTGACGCTGCTCCGTCCTCCTCTTGATTTTCTCCTACAGTATGTTGGTTCATGTGTCCCACTCCTCCACCAGAAGAACATTCGCTTTATGTTTTAATCCATGAATATTTTTTCTGTGTGTTATTTGTTCTGTGTGTGCGTGTGTTTGTAATGCCACTTATCCATTGGTTTATTTTTTCATCCAGTTTTCCATCACAAGCTTTGCGTTTACCTTGGCCGATTGACTGCAAAGCCTTGTGGGAAAGTGTGCGTGTTTTTGTTGGACACTGTCTTGGATTCTGACCATTGACATGACCAGCACACTGGGCTCTGATTGGACGTGTCATTCGGGTCACATGATATGATCTCTCTGCTCAGTTTAACGGCCGTGCAGCCTGCCCATAATTCCTCATGTTTTTAAGTGTCATCAAAGAAAGCCTTTGATGGAATGTAGGGTATATGAATCATACCTACATAATGACTTATTTTTTAATACAGCCAAAGGCATATTTAACCTGATTTGAATGATGCTAAGGGGTTGTTTTCATGGCTGTGTGATATTATTTCAATGCAAGGTAGAGTCTTGAGAATTCTGCAAGGGCCTAAAAATGAGACCCCAATTGGGCTGGTACCCATGACTCTAAAACTGAAAGCAACTTTCACTTAGAAAAGAACACAGAGGCTTTCTACCTTATTTAATCCATTAATGACCATTAGCTTGTTTAAGTTACATGCCTCCTTGTAGCAAATGACACACAGATCACATAGCAGAAGACCTCAGCAGCAGATCCTTTATTTACTGTAAGTGGCGGGATGGGGCCTCCATGGGTCAGACTTGGTTTTCCTGCAGATGCTAAATTGGATTCAAATCTGGGGAATTTAAAGGCCCATTGTAGGTACCTTTGGTGGAGTCAGCACAGGCACACTGACCGATCTACTGCTACATCGCCCAATACACAACAAACTGTGATGCATACTTGCACCTTTCTATCAAACAGGCATTCACTTCTGTCTGCACTTTGGGTCCAGTTGATCATCTGTTGGATCTGATCATGAGGTCCAACCTTTGTTTTTCGACACACATTATCGATCCTGTAGCTGGACCACTCTTGATAGGTTCTGATAGCGCCGACCAGGAACAACCAATGAGCATTTTCTTTCCCTTTTTAGATTATTTTTCTTTAAAAATTGTTTTTACTTGATTTGATAGTGAAAGCTGAAGAAAGACAGGACATGCGGGTAGAGAGAGTGGCATGCAGAGAGACATGCACCAAATGGAATCAGGAATCAAACCAGTAATGGGGATGCATCTAGGACTGCTGCCTCTACATACTGGGCACCCACTCCACCAACTGAATTAAACCAGCACCCCAAGAGCTGCAGCTTTGAAGACTCGTCCAACTGTTGTCTAAGCTGTTACAATTTAGACCTGGCCAATGTTACTCACATACTTACCCTTGACCATTTTTCCAGCTTTTAACATATCTCAAGTACAAAATGTTCACTTGCTGCCTTAAGTATCCCACCCACTGAGAGGTGTCATTGTAAATATACAAACTGTTCTTCACTTTACCCATCAGTGGTCATAATGTTATAGCTGATCAGAGTAAAATCCACCAAATTGGTTTGTGAGGGAAAGAAGTATAACCTTCTAAATACCATTCTGGGTTTCATATCAGCAAGGGTCAATAGTTTCTTTTTTAGACTGCCAATATTTGGAACATGTGAGAAATAAGAGACATTTTTCTGTCTGTAGGAAGGGTATTGATTTGTAGTTTTTAGGTCTCATCTCAAACTGATGACTCACTACAAAATGCAGCTTATATAAAAAACAAAAAGTGTGTGTTCTGGTACAAATCATATGACGCTGGTGTGAGTAACTTTTCAAAGTTTATTTTTCTTTGATGAAACAAAACTTCCTTTCAAAGTGCTTGTGAATGCTCATCATTGAGTTTGTAATCCCTTGGTTATGCTATGGAATAAGTCGTTCTCTTTACACACATACATGTTAGTCTTAGACATTAACAAGATGATGATTTTTCAACTGACTCTGAAATCTCTCTTGAAGTACACTCCATTAGGTTTTTCTTCACTTATGAAACCTTTATGTAACAAAAACATCCTCCTTTCGTCCTGAGCTCCACATGCTGCACGCTGTACAATCTCAGTCTCTTCTGGTTCCTATTAACACTGAATGAGATATATTATTTCTACCGAGGCAGTTCATCAAATCAGTAGGCTTTTCAAATCAAATTCCTCTTAATCTCTCATTTCTCTTCTCTCCATCTCTTTCGTGTTTTCTGATGCGTTGCAGTTCATGACTAAGAGTCCCAACAAACGTTTGGGCTGTGTGGTGGCTCAGGGTCTGGAGGAAGCCATTAAACTACATTCATTCTTCAGAGAGATCGACTGGACGCTGCTGGAGCAGAGGAAGATCAGACCGCCATTCAAACCACGCATCGTAGGTTCACACACTCACACAAACACACCCAGTAACTGTGCAACTTAAAACTCAGATTCTGTCTGACGGGGAACAAACTTCGGCCTGAAATGTTCTTGCCTTTAACTACATGTTTGATGCTTTGTGTCCCCTGCGTCCGTTTGGAGCTTCGGCTGTCTACGTCCTCAAAACATTTACTTGAAACCGTAGAAAGATGCAATATGCACATGACACAGTAGGGGCAGTGTAGAGGCAGACGGGATGTAACAGAGTCACCACAGCAGCAGGGACAACAATGGCAGGAAGTTTTGAAGACAATCTGATAGACCTAGTCTGAATGTATCCACATCTGTATAATGTATCATTGCCACCACACAAATAGCTGGCGACAGATATGTTCCATTTGAGAAGTCGATGTGGAAACGTGCAAAAATAAATGGAAACAAGTCGGAGAACATTATGTCGGTGCGTGGAGAAAAATATTGGAGAAATGGCGTAGACATTGTGTTGTGTCAATTGGTGATTTATCTTCTTGAACGGTGTGTTAAGATCAAAAAACAAACCAGTGCTTAGAATTGGTGCTTTTACATTCAACATTGACGGGTTAATATTCAAACACGTATAATCACAAATGATCCCCTGTTCAAACTCATGTGAGTCACACATGGCCAAAATGTTCCCTCTCTTTATCTTCCAGAAAACCAAAAGGGATGTGAATAACTTCGACCAGGACTTTACACGGGAAGAACCCATCCTGACGCCGGTCGACAACAACATCATCAAGCAGATCAACCAAGATGAGTTTAAAGGATTCTCCTACTTTGGAGATGAGACTGTGGCCTAGACCCAAACACACTGACACATACACTTAAAACATCTGTACACTTAACATAAGTGAGTAAGGAAATTGTACTCTTGTAACTGCTCCAGGTTTCCGACCACTCCAGGAATTATACTACACCGTTCGTATCTCTCTTTAGGGTCTCTGTGCTCTTGTTGTTTGTACATCTGTGTATATCCTATCAAAATATCTGCTCAAGCAGCATGCGAGTGCAGGTTAGAAACTGTAAGTAATGAAACAATAGTCCTTCACTTGGTCTGGTTGGAGTGTGTGTGTATATGAGAGTGAGAGATGTGTACAAGTGTGCATTCATGTGTAGCTGTATACCTCTGGAAAAGAGTAAGACTGTCATTTCTTTACTTGATGTGATGTACTGTATCCTGTGTCATTCTCTGTGTTTAAAGAATGTTCTCTCTTCCCTACAATTGTATGTGAATGGAAAAAAAAATGAACCAATGATTGTATTTAAAGAGAAAACGTTTCGAAAAAGTTCATTCACTATTAAAGTGCGAGAAACCGAAGATGTTTTCCTGATGAAATCATCATGATGAGAGTAGATGTTTTATCATTAGAGTACAATTTCAATGTCAACTTGAGAAGATGCACCAAAAAAAGCGCCAATTTGGCATTTTTCATTTTAGTTGAGTTTTATCTCAGTGGTTATTTTTAATGCACAGAAAAGGTTTAGCTGTCTTATCCTTTTAGCCCCACATTTAAGCTTGTTTTTTTAACCCTTAATGATCCCATTCATCATTAAAAATAACTAATGGTAGCATTAGCTACCACTAACAAAACATCAGAAGATGACCACTGAGGCATCCACAGTTGTATCAGGGTATACACTTTAATCTGATTCTCTTATTAAGACAGTTGTCCAATGAAACTATGGCAACCTAAAATAAAAATTCAAGAGAGCCCTTGAAAAATCATCAATTCTACACCGTCTGGACCCAATCTTCATTAATCAAATGACCATTGAAATGCCTGGTTCAGTGATTGTGTAGAAGACACACAGATGTGAATGTGTCAGCAAAAGTGACTGAATGTGATAAAACTGAATGTACTTTCTTGTGTTTTTTGTGTATCCTCATGTTTTTCTTTAATTTAAAACATTGTTGGTTATTGTCATTGTTGTGTTGTTGTTATTTTCTGGATCGTCCAGTTGTCTCTGACATGTTAGAAATATTTAGATTTCATATGATGCATCAAAACTCACCTGGTCATAAACCATTCGTTCATAATTAAGTTTATCCTGGTGCAGTCTGAATATAGAAACTCACAGCAATTCCTATAAAGCAGTTAGTTGGGCTCTCTACCATTGGTTAGCGTCAATCTATTTTTGGTGGGACCTTAAAAATTAAGGTTTCTGAGAACAATTTTGGCTAGTTAACAATAATTAACACTTCTTCTTTATTGTTGTTGAAAAGGTTGGACTTTATTTGTGTTTAGGTTAATTGATCCTTGTGTTTTTTTACTAAGTTCTACTGTACACATTACTATTCGTCAAGTAAATATTGCACATTGCATAACTTTAAGTTATCTTATTAAAATAAGTCAACATTGATTAGTAGTTTGAATTAAATCTTGTTCTCCTGGATCTAAATATTGTTCTTGTTTTAACCAATGATCACCTCAAATGCCACCCCAGATGGACATTAGGTCACATACTATATTGTACTATACTCTCGGTATGTTAACAAGAATGAACTAGAAGACAGCGCCCACCAGTAACCGTTTAGAGGAGCATCTAGCTTGTCATGGTTGGAAGTCTGGGGCCCCTGAACAATTCGCTGTATCTGACTTGTGAAAACAAATAGGACATTGAAGTAAAATAATCTTCAAATTAGCGAACAGGTGTGAATCAATGTTTCAGGTTAGGTTGTGACTCTACTGTGAACTGAAAAAAAACAATCATCTTAAAGAAAACAACATGTGCCATACTCTGAAAGAGGTTTACTTTTTGGTTAAATTTGTATTTCCAAACGTTTTATTCCTTCTTATTTCTCTTTTCTCATCCATTGAAGAAAAAAACATCCACTTCTGTGCGCCTTAGTTTTAGGCCACTGCTGTGAGATTTACTTCACCTACTGTCACTTAGAGTGCTTTTACACCTGACCTTTAAGGTTTGGTTAAAAACGAACTTGAGTCCATTTGTTAAATTAGTGTGGATTATTTGTACTGGTGTTAAAGCTGTCAAAGCAACCCTGGTGCAGACCAAAGAACCGTACCGAGACCACTTGAAAAGATGGTTCTCGGTCAGCTTTTTTCTGGACTCTGGTGCATTTTGTTATCGTAAGAACATGAACCGACCGTTATCCAACCAAACTGCAGGAAGCATTGCACCTTTTTTTTTTTTTATTAAACCAGCTACCGCATGTAGGGCCCTCTCTATTCATCATTGCTGAACATGTGTTAAAAACTTTCATTGGCTACAAGAAACTGCCAATGAAATCCTGAACCCACAGATTTGCTGTTTCAATCCACAGTTGTTTTTTTCAGGGTTTTTACTGCAAGAAATTCTGACCAATAATAGAGCATTTTGCTCGCACAACTCACATTTGGGTCCACTTGTAAATGTCCTTGTGGTAATTATGAAACAACATAACAAATTGGTCCATGATTCCGACCAGAGCAAACCAACTATAGGTGTGAAAATTCTCTAACAGTTCCTCTACACAACATCCATATTCAGTTTTCCAACATGGATTATTATTTTGGCCCAAAAAACATTGACCAAACATCTTCATAGTGTACATGTAGTAGTGTGACATTTATCAGAAACAGAGTATGAGCCATGATGTCTTTAAGCTGTGTCAGGTGAAGAGGACCTTACACAGTGTGTTCATTATCCTAATCTGAACTGTCAAAGCAAAGTTAATACTGATTACAAAGCTTTTATCCCAAACCACAACTGCTCCGAACCTTTACAACTACTGCTTCTTCAATTATGTACCAAAAGTTAAAATATTCAAAGATTGAATTTAACCAAACAGCCCACTAAATGGGCTTTTTCCCTTATTATTGCCTCCATGTTGCCATCATATAATATGAACACATTTATTACAACTAGCATTAAATGTTTGATGAATAGAATAGAATAGAATAGAATAGAAAAGAAAATGTGATTTCACACATTACTGTGAGGTCTGATTGAAAAACATACATCCTACAGACCCTTTATGACTACATGTTCCCCCCTTTAGGAGACATCAGCCTTGTGAGATACATTTGACCTGCCAGAAAACCAAAATCATAGAAACATCCAGGATAGCGATAGTGCAGAATGAGGAGGGAGATTTTTTTTTTTTTCAATTTGAATTTTGACATTTAAGTTGAAATGATGACAATCAAGATGGAACTATCAGTACCACATACAATATTTCCTTAACTTTAGACTTCATTCTGAACATTTCGACTTTATGACCAAATGCAACAAATTAAATGAAATAAAAAAAATCATCAGACAAATGATTTGCCTTGGACCAGTCCTAAAAGTTCAACTTTTTCCCTCCACATTTGTGAACGCAATAAAAGAAGGAAGAAAATGTCTTCCTTTATGTATTTCCTCATGCCTTACCTGAACACTCTTGTGTACAGCCGTGTGCATGTAGTAAAATCATTACAGGTGTATAGCAGCAGTAATGGGATAGAAGATTAGCTGGAAGGACATTCCATCATTGAAGTTGAACACTGTCGAAACAGTTTTACTACCAAATGATTTCAAAATCATTAAACTCCTTCTGTCCATCATTTTGTTTCTTTTCGCTTCCTCATGATGCATGTTTGTTTCGTTTTTTAACTTAACAAATGTCTACCAACAACCACAAAAATGTCCTCCAAGCTAAAGACACCTAATCCTAAACCTAATCCAGAGTTTTCCACACATTCCCTTTAGATTTATGTTTATTAAATGTTGTATGGATATTTAAGAAACCAGGTGGGAATCAAACTTCCACAAAAAGCAACATGAGGGGTATATTCAAAAGAATAGAAACAGTATTAAACATTTTTTCTCTCGGTATCAAACATCTTCCTGGGCTCCTGTGCAGAATCTTATATGTATAGGTGTTTGTTTTTTTCTGTCCGTGTATTTATGAATCATAACGTGTACATTTTGTCATCTGACCTGTTGTTCTGTTCGTTATAAAGTACCTTCATCTGTGTTTGTGGTTTTTGTTTTCCCTTTCGCCCTGTGTGCCAAATGTACTGTATTTTTAAAAGATGTAAAGGTGTCTTTTCATTTTGAAACAAATTAAATATCTTCGTGTCAGAAAAGAACTGCTTGTTTGGTGTATCCTGTCTTTACTCTTTTTATTTCAGTTTTGAAACATCTGAGTGGTCAGTGTTACTCTTTTCTTTCTCCCTGTTGGTGAATCAAAGTGAGAATAAACCAGCTATCACCCAGGCAAAATACAAATATTTTTTTACCATTTAAAATGATAATCTGGTTAGTAATTGGAGAGCTAAAGTGCAAAACATCTTATTCAATTAAAGCACAATATGATCTCAGAATACACTTAACAGCATTACATAAAAAACACACATTACTTCACCACGTCCAAAAGAAGGATTGTTTTGGGAGCAGGAAGAAGAACTCTTAATTTTTACTTCGACTGACGTTGAAAGATGTTGCTGCAGAAATACTCAGAAATACACACAAAAAAAGAATAAGATTTCACATACACTTACAGTTCTAAAATGACTCGACCATAAAAGAACTATGGAGACCTATAAACAGAGACAGTCCTTTTTATATACATTTGAAAATAAATGTAAAAAATTAAAATTTCAGTTTTATACTGGCGTCTATTTTGTGTCTTTCATTGTTAAAATTCACAACTTTTCACGTGCCTTACATCAACATTATATCTATTATAACAGGTGAACAATCAAAATTCTAAATAAAAGTAAATATCACTTTATACAGTACACTACATTATGCAAATGTTGTATTGCTTGGCAAGTTTAACATTTTTATAGATATAGTTTATCCTTATATCCACCTTAAATCCACCCAGCTGTTGAGATCAGGATAATCCCAATTTTTACAATCAAATGTTTCCCAACCTTACCTGAAAAGTTTTTGCCATACACATAGTTTAATCCAGATCAAAACCAGAACGGGTTTTGTCAGTTTTGTCTTTTGAAAACCCATTTTCAAGCTTTGATCCAATCTGATCTCTTTAATCCTACTAAAATCACTAATATCGAAAAAAAACAAACAAAAAAAAACCTCTGAAGCTGAGGAACAAGATGAGCAAAAACAGTGACCAAAAATCATTTCTAAAATCTCATGACAACATCATTTGACTTCTCCTCTACTGGTGATATGAAATTTGGCTTTAGTTGTTTTATTTGTTTATTTGTATATGACCTATTTGTTTTGTAGTTTCTGCCTCGAGTGAAGGAGTTTGTAACGTGAGTTTAGAAATTGTAAGAGAAAAAAAGACTTTCATTGATGCACTTTCCACCTGGGAGTTATACCCCTACAGAGGAGATGTTATATGAATAGAAATCAGTCACTTCAGTAACCTCTTCCATCTCAAATGTTTGAGAAGTTGACAGGGGAAGAACGAGTTAATTGCCAGAAGTAGTTATCGGTCTCTGAGGTTCTGAAAAATGTGGTGAGACCGGCTCCTTTTTACCCTGTGTCGGAGGGAAATATGAAAATTAACTCTTGTGATGCAGGCCGAGTTATTTAATCTACTTTTGTTTTTCTGACCTTAAAACACCTCGTCCTTTACTCCACAACAGTTACATATAATCATATAAAAGATTTGCCTGTTTTACTACCAACCAGAGCTCCTGAGACACCAGGCAGATTGTGAAAGTCACATTTTACATCTACATTTGATCTGAGCTGCAGAGGAGTACAAATACAGTTTATGGCTTGGGCAAATATTGCCAGTAAATATAAACTACAACCAGGGAAATGTGTAAATAATGCACTGACTCACCTTTGACTTCATAAATCTGTGCTGACTTCAAATGTTTTACATTTGCAGTTTTATAGAAAAGTATGACCCAGTAGTAATGGGACAATTATTAAGAGCTTCAACTCTTTCAAACTTTTTTTAAATTTCGAGATTAAAGACGTAAATTTTCGAGATTAAACTCGTAAATTTACAAGAATAATCTCGTAAATTAACAAGTTCGAGACCAGCCTGCGCAAAATGATGAAAGTAGATCTCTTAAAGTATTTTCCTCTGCAGACAACTTCCTCCAAGTCAGTGTGGTTCTTTCTTCGGAAAAGCCACAGTTTCTTGCAGTATCTTTTCAGGGTGTTGATATTTTATGACAATGTGAAGATGATGATGTGCCAAAAGCATGTGTAGTTTCATATCTGCATAAGTAAAGCCCCAACACAACTATTTGTGTCTGTTATCGGTCTGCCTTGTTAAAGTGTCTCATGTGCAGAGACAGTTTGTGTCCTGTTCATCATTTTACAGATTAACAAGGTCATGCAAGTTGAAGTGAAAACTTCTCTTGAACTGTTTTTACCGACTAAACAAGGAAGTAGCCTATTTCCTTATTAGTGAAACCTTTAGGACAAGATGCTGCTGCTCTTCTGATATAGACTAAAATAACAACTTTATTATTTTATTCTTTAAAGACTTTAAGAGTTCTACTTTCATCATTTTCGCGCAGGCTGGTCTCGAACTCGTTAATTTATGAGATTAAACTCGTAAATTTACGAGTTTAATCTCGTAAATGTACGATTTAATTATTGTAAATTTACGACTTTAATCTCAAAATTTATTTTTTTAATTTAATTTAATTTTTAACGTGGTCCTAATTCTCCGTCGTAGTTTTCCATGCCTGCTCCACATATGACTATTGTCCTTTGCTGGATATATTTCGGTGCCCGTAGTAAACCACTGGCAAAGCATGCTGGGATAGCTTGCTGCATGGACCAGGATGGCTTTGCCACTGTTTAACAGCTTCCCACCCTCATTATGTCAAAGTCTAGCAAAGAAAATAGTGACATATTATTTGTAGTAATTAAACCCTGTGGGATGCCATTTTTAATTAAATGACTCCTCAATTCATGAAAACAATAGTGATAGGGGAGCTGACAATGTTTGAATTTGATTTTTGCAGTGTGTCCACATCCTGATAAGTATGGGTACATTTTGCCAACTCTGGGCCATAGTTTAGCCTTAGCATGCTTTACCCGGTTTTCAGCTTTGTGCTAAGCTAACAGCCACAGCGTTTGTTGTGAGGGCATAGACAAAGATAATGAATGAAAGTGCAATCTGTTGTTTCATTTAGAGACCTCAAGGCAAGAGTGCAAGAGTTCTGAAGCAAATGACCATCAACTCTTGTTGTTGGTTATTTTCATTTCCTGCATGTGTGCCCTTAGACTCTTTCAATTTAAGATCTAAGTGTGGTATCATTAAAAAACAAGGGCTAAAAGGTGTCAAAATATATCATCCAGATGGGTTACAAAGTAGTAGCAACAAATAAAATGAAAAGCTAAGTTTGGGTTTTTTTTGTTTGCGAGGTGAACACCTTGCAGGTCATAACATTGCCATTAGAAACATTTTCGACGCTTGGTAATTCTTCATTTCTGGGCATCTTTTCACTCTCTTCATTGTGGAGCACTTAACAGTGACTTATCATTGATTCAAAAGTTTTATTTTAATTTTCCATATTCCTAATAAGACACGTTTTAAACTAATCTTTTTTAGATAGATAATGAACATTTATTCTATTTAGGCTATCTTATATGAATCATTTTTATACCAGTATGGTTACGGGCAACATAGGGCCTCCATACACACCATCTCAAACACCTGTTGCACTATTAGGGTTGATCAGGTAGGAGATTGTACTCTCAGGGTGGGCGGGGATGTTTAAGGGGGGGGGGGCGTTTCCTCCTGGCGTAGCAAACCAATCAGCGTGCCGCGAGCGGGACAGCGGCGTTTACTGTACCAGCTGAGCTGCAGGTCAGAGACCGAACAGCGTCGAGAGTTTTCAGACCAACGAAGTAAGGAAAAGTTTGAACAAGCGGACCTGTCGTCAGCAGAAACAAAACAAAAAACGACAGCTACAGCGTCTCGGTGTTCAGCCTGTCCCGGCCTGTGTGGAGCTTCTTCTGCGGGTGAGAGGCTGTACAATCCTCGGCAGTGTTCTGAGACTGTACGGCCCAGATCCCCCCCCCCTCCCCTCCTCCTCCTCCTCCTCCTCTTCAGACCAACACCAACACACTCTGCCTGGTTTCATGGACTAAACGCAAGTTCACAGGTTGAATGCTACGATCTGTCACACTTTTCTTTTTTTTTTTCTTGCTTTGACTCTTAAATTGGACTTAACATATAGGCCTAGACTGTCGGGGAGTTACAACAAGGAAAAGAAATGACTGCCGAAAAGGAGAAAAAGAGGTAAGATTTGAGTTTTCTTCTTACCGGGTAGGTAAGACTTTATAACGCAGATTTTTGTCCACTGAATGAAGAAGCTGCCTTTTGAATAGTGGGCTTCTGTGACACAGAGAGCAGACTGTTGCTGCAGAGCTGCGTGTGACTTGGCCTGCTTTCTGCTCTGATAGTATCTTAGAGAAATGATAGGTTCCCCTAATGACTTCATACGGTGTTTAAAGAAAGCTTTGTTTCATGTTTCTTTAATGGCATCATTACAGCTCGCTGCGTGATTGTAGATTTATGCAAGGTAAGTAGGTGATTTGATTTGTACTCCTCAACTGCAAAGACTGGTGGAGATTGTCTCTGGTGAACAAGTTTAAATCAGCATTTTGTTTTCTTTGTATTTAATGCAACGTTCAAGTTGCATTGAATTTGACTCAGGCCATCTGAAGTTGGTGGGGAATGTTAGAAGCAATCACTAATTTAAAAAAACCTGGATTTATTTTGTCCTATTAAAGAGCAGGCTCATATTTGAATGCAAGTTGTATCATTGTCTTCACTTAGTTGTCCTGCAAAGAAACTGAATAAGTCTTCGTTATGGGTATCCCATACCTGGATTTGTGGCTTACAAACACTTGACCTAAGTCTCTTTTTTGACTGGAAGATGTTGTTTCAAGGCTAAACCTTCAGTTTCCTGAAAACTTGCCACAGAGAGGATGCAAAGCAGACAAAGTAAAGGGCATACGTCTTATGTTTATATTTATGAATTTATTAGCCAAAATGATTTAGATAATATAAAATAGGGCCTATACTTTGAATAAAGTTTATCCTTCAGGGGGAAATCTGACCTCTTACCTTCTTTCAGGGATCAGGTGTCTAAAGAGGACAATCAGTCATGACTATCAGTCTCTCAGTCCGGCTCTAGAAGTTTCTAGAACTGCAGGTATCTTAAAGTAGCTGTGAGGAGGCTGGCATTCCTGTGACGCAGATTCAAACTGAACACCCCTTAGAGCTCTAAATCTGAAACACTGATCCTATATGTTTGATCCCTTTACAGTCAACAAACATGCACCAGCGACTTAATCTTGTCTGCTGGATAATTGTTGATTTACATTTATGGGTAACCTGCAACAGAACACCTTGGAACATGAATATGTGTTAGACAATTCAGCTGCCAAATCGAGTAAAGATTTGAGTAAATATTTGAGGTATGGGATTATCGTGCCACCCGTGTTTTTTTTGTTTTTGTTTGTTTTTTTAATCTTTCAAGTGCCGCCCTGCCTTTGAGCTGTTTATTGTTCAACAGAAATGATGAGGTCATTGGCATTAGCTAGACATAATAGAAATAATTCTTGACTTGTTCTTGTTTGCGCCATGAGTGGCCCCTTAATCCCACCTGTCAATGAGAGAGAATTAACATCTTGTTCGAGAAAATCATCAATTCAATGGCCTCTGTCTTTCAAATGGGATGATTCATTGTTTGATCAAAGACATGGAAATAAAAAAAAACCCAAATGGAACCCTTTGAACATTTTTGAAAATAATACTCATTTCCTTTTCTTTTTTTTCACACTATATTTGGAGGGAAGTTTAGGGTTTTTCCGAGGCCTCCGAACATATTGTGACTCTCTTTGGTTCCAGTTTTCTTCTAACCCTCTCTGTCAGATCATATCTTAAATATAATGGTGTAAAAAAAAAAAAAACAGATATTAAGACTGTTAAAAAACAGATACACAAGTCTCTGTCTTCATGGATAACAGAAAGAGAGAATAAGAGAGATGAGTCTGAGAGCATTTCCTGTGGCTCGTCGACGCTTTGCTGTTCCCTTTCGGACATCTTAGAGAAGGAGACCTGCGAGGAGTGTGTCTGTTTTTAGAGCTGCAGATTTTAATGCGTCTGCGTGTGTGTGTGTGTCTTCCTGAATCAGTGTGTTTGTGTTTGTACTTACACAGTAGCACTTTGTCATATTGCCTGGAAGTCTTCATTGCGCTGATAAAGTTGTGTGATTCATGATGGCTGCCTGTCAAACGCAGGGCGTGTTTATTTAAGGCGTTACAACTTGTGTTGAAAAAGAGGAGGAAATCACTGGACTGTGTTTTGTATGATGTTCCACTTACTGTCATGGTATTCATATACATGTTTGTTTTGTGTTTTTTTTTTTTTTATTATTTCAAGCTTAAGACTTGTTAACCCAAATGTGTCTCACCAAAATGTGTTATGCGAGTCCTCTATACAAACAAACAAACATGCACAACTTTTTTTGGCACATCAAGGACGCCGTACAACGAGTCATCCTCGTAAAACAAGACAAACGCAGATGGTGCTCTGCTTGTTTTTCTATGAGGACACTTCACAGTGCATATTACTTCTTATCACAGTAAAAGGAGTTGTGTTGAAACATGTTATTTTTATTTTTGTTGCAATCTTAAAATTGAGCTGCAGCTATCAGCTAAGGATAGTTTTCCTTAACGATCTTTGAAGTTAGATTAATTGTGAAGCAAAATAAAAAGTGAAATCCCTCTACTATAAGGAACCCTGTAGCTGTAATTCGATTTTTGTTGTTGTTGTTGTTGTTGTTGTAGTTGTTGTTTTCAAGCGTTTGTCGTCTTCGAGATTTCAGCTCAGAATAATTGTTGCTTTTGTTAACCTGCTTTTTTCCAAAGTCTTAAACACACTACACCTGGAGTTTGTTAGAAATACCTGTAGCTCTCGATTGTGATAGCCTGCTAGCTTACAGTTTTGAAAGCTGAATACAAATTACACGTGTGATGAAAAACAACATGTATTTAAGTTTTCTTTTCAGTTTTCTTTTCTCTTTTCTCTTTTTTTAATTCACAGTAATGAACTTTGAATGTAGTTTTGATGTTATTTTAGGGTTATATTGACTCCAAAATCTTGATTCGATGCAACCAGAGAACATTTGAAGCAACTGAAAGACCAGTTAGACTATTTTCGATTCAAATTGAACAATAACTATTTCAGGAAATAGTTCAGTCATTTTTCAAACGTAAAGGTTAACTGGCTAACTTGCAAACAAACATTTATTGGCAACATTTCGTTAGCCTGATGATGACGTTTGTGACAGACACATTGCGCTTCTACGCGCCGGTCTTATGAAAAGGATGTACAAAAGTTTTTATTTATTTAGTGATTTCAAATGAAAAATGTGAAATTAGTGCTGATTTGGGGAGGGGGGGAGTAGCAGAGAGAATCACTCACATGATTCCCCGCCAGCCCCGGTATCATCTTTTGTTATTGTTTGGTTGAGAGCCCCCTGGCGGCGGATTTTACATACTGTGGGTTTAATTCCTGACATCGACATCGACAAGTTAAACATCTCCAGTGTTGCCGTAATGTTTGGAAACGAAAGCAAAAGGGGAAAAAAATACAATTTGTTAAAACATTTTCAGACAGACACAACGCTGCCTATAAGGTTAAATGCAGTCACCAATCTCCAAGGAACACAAATGCGTGAAAGTTATCAACTCAAAATAGAAAGTTTAATCAGCTCAAGTTATGAAGCCATAACTTGATCTGAAATCAGATCAGTTATACAATAAGATTTGGAATCCGGCAAACTGCGTCACATTCATCGTATCAGATGAGAAAAGGTTAAAAACAGCGCTCGCTGGCTCACGTCCAGCTTCTGATCAGTGTGCACACAGTGTGGCTGTTTGTTGTGGTCTGTCACAGCCTCAGTCAGCCTTTGCCACACTTTAACACGCTAACACATGAGCAGAGCCCCCCCCCCCCCCCCCCCCCCAGGGTACATTAAATAACTTTATGTATACCTCCAGGCTGAACAGGAATAAGTTTGTGAGGACGGCCGCTCATTTCTTTCATCATGTGATTCCACTGGAAACAATGTCCAAAGGTCAGAGTCCAGGGCAGCTGCCAACAGATATACATTACATGACTGTGGAGGCAGCGATATATACCGATGTATTTACTGCTGCTTTTTAAGGCCTCTCATCATTATCATACTCTGAGGGGGTGTTACAGAATATTCTGACACCAGAGACAAACGTGACGGTATGAATGTAAGAGCTGCCATATCAAAATATTGCTGCTGTACATTCTGATCTAGTGATTGAAGGATAGGGATAGGATGTTTGTGAACAATCTGATGTCAGTGACATTTCTTCACATATAAGAACTGATTATTCATTTTAAGACTTTTTTTTCTGCATAATAAAAACAATGGAGGATACAAGTTTAAGCTTCGACTTCTTCAACTTCTAGGTTTAGATTTTATTAAGCTCTGTGAAGAATCTGTGGCTGGGTTACATTTTGAACCGTACAAAGTGAGTTTACACCCTTCATGATGACTCAGGGCCTGAAGGAGACAACTTCTTCACAGTTGACCCTATAGGGCTGGACAAAATAGGGAAGACAATATTGTTTATATCGATATATAAGTCGTGTTTTTATGTTACACGTTTCTTCCGTGGAGACGCCAGTTCGTCTGATTCTCCTCTCACCGTCTACACAACTCTATGTATGTTGTTATGCTCGGAAGGACATTTTTTTTAATACATTTTATTTAAGTAGCAATTTTATTTAATGTATAATTTTTTAACATCACAAATGGGTGATTTTCACGTCATTTTCTTGTACATGTCAACATTGTGCAGCTGGCTCTTAATCAAAATGACTGTGACATTTGGCTTTCAGCCAACATGGATTTGATTTAGAGCTGACTTTTTCTTTATAATTTCTTTGCATGAAATCATCTCTACAGGAGGCACGACTAACAGTGTTTATAAAGATATTAACCAGTGATGTCTCTTAAGTACTTCTTCTTTAAGAGAATCAAAATCAAGTGAAGCCTTCACACTTACAATGATCCTAAAGGAGCTGCTCCTCTAACCATGCAAACATTTAAATAAAAGTTTGAAGAACTTAACATTTATTCGTTTGTATGTTATTCTTCAGTTCTCTGCTCCTCATTATCTGGGGCTGTTTCTGCATCTTTGTGTCATTCTGTTGTGCTAACTCATGAAAAGAGAAGGGAGGGGAGGGGAGGAGGACTAGCTGCCAAAAACTAGACAGAGAGAAAAGAAGGGGAGGACAGAATCACGAGAAAGAAGACAAAGTGCTACTACACTGGATGTAGAGGTGATCAAGATAAACTTAAATCGACCAGGAAGTTAAAATCAGTCGAGTGGAGGACTTGTGCTGTCTCAGTGTTCAGGCCCGTCAGCCCGGCGCTTCACTTCACCGCAGTGAGCCGAGGCCTGGTTGGCACAGCGCCGCCATGCCTCTTTTGTGTGCTAACCCCGGCCGGCATGGCCTCCAAACACTACCCAAACATCACGCCACTCACTGCTGCCGCTCAACCTGCTCCCTGAAACTCAGAGGAATGCAGGAGAGACAGAGAGAGATCCCAGACATCTGACAACCGGACTGTCTGAGAGGCTTTACTGCCTCTTTCACACAGAAAAGTTAGTTGTTGTGCTTTTGAAAACGGGGGGGAAAAAATGGAAGAACCACAGTTTTGTTACTCTTGTTCTTGAGAGGGACTTTCTTCTTCTGCGTATCTGTCAGAGGAGTGAACAGAATTTAGATTCAGCCGGTGATACGTTTCATAAAAATCTCTCTTTGAATGTTGGGAAGTTATCATTTTTTTTCTTTATGCTTTAAAGTTCATCGGGGTTATAGTCCAGGTCAAGCCTTCATTTGCAATTTTAAACACTGCAACCAACGCTTACTTTCATCTTTTAGACTAATTATTTATTTACCTTTTCGATGGATCCTATTGTCAATCGTTGAAAAAAAATCTGAAAGTTGCCCACAGTACAGTAGGAAGAGCTCATTTAATTAAAAAGGACCAGTCAGCACTCTTCAGTTCATTCATCAGTTCTCAAGTGGGCCATATTTCATAGCAGTCAAGTCGTCAATGGGTCTCAACTTCTTGTAAGTGATAAATGGACTTGAGCTTGTTGTCACTTTTTTAGCCTTCTGACTACTGAAGGCACTTTTTACACTGCAGGTCTCTCGTACCCATCCACACCCTGATGACAGAGATTACTTTTTAAAGGAGTCATCTGTATTAGCTAATCATATTCAAACACATTTATACTCCGCCGGGTTTATTGTCTTGCCCAAAGACATGTAGCTGCAGGAGCTGGGGATCGAACCCCCGACTTTCTGCTCAAGAGACGATGAATGTTAAATGTGACAATAAATGCGACACAAACAAATATATGCACCATGCATGATTTAATTCTTTTTTTTTAAATCACTGTCTTTGTTATTTTTCTGCAAACAAATGCCAACAAAAGGCATGATAATCATCTTATGGCTATGTTTAGATCATAGAAAGGCTGTTATCTGTTTTTCATACTGAAGGAGATATGAAGTGTTTGCCTGAATACTTCATTTAACTATTGTGATCTCTATCAGGACATACGTAGATGTTACAGTCAGAAGTCGTAAATCAGAAACATCAAAACCTGTCACAACAGATGTTCAAACTATGTATGAAAATGTCACAGAATCCTGCAAGCTTTCTCTTTAAGGTGAGTAGTCTGTTTGTTTACCGGCTCTAATACATTTGGAAAATCCCAAATCCATTGTCCTGGATACTTTCGGGACCTAGTTTTACTTTTGGTTTGATTACTTACAGGAATCACTTCTTTACTTCCTGCAATGATTTCCTGATTCATAGCTGAAGTCTGTGTCTGTTTATTTTATTAGGGAAGGAATCGATCTGGGTCACATGCCATCTGTCAGAAATTATTTACTCATATTCAGCCAAAAAAAAAATGTCATCCTGATTTAGTTAGTTGTTATCTGCGATCAACTTCCAAACAAGCGGCAGCTTTATAGCAGAAGTGACATTTAAAGCCTCTTAGTGTGTTTGTCAGCTTTCAATGAGTCTCCCTCTCTGTGTGGTGAAGAGTCGGTCTTTGTGCTCTGAAAGACTTCACAGTTATAAACAAGAGAACAACAAAGATGAAGACAGGGAGTCTGATCAAACTGGACAAAAAACAAGGATTAAAGGAGAGAGAAATATTTACTAGACTGAGTTTGAAGCGATGAAGTGAATTGTGTGTTTGTTTTCTGGTTTATTGTGATCACTTTTCTTAGGAGGAAAAACAGCAGGGTTTGTTTGAAGGGGGAGAAGGCCAACTGCTTAAAGCCTCCTGCTACTTGTAAACAGCGGTGGAATTTAAACTTTAGAGGTTTGTGAAGATGCAGAATGAACTTTGGTACTAATAATTCACGCCTGAGAGCACTTGAGACAAGAATAATACAGATATAAAGGATAATACCGTGGTTTAATGATTGTTAACTAAAGCAGTATAGGGCAGAGGATTGTCTCACGTCTGAATTTGTTACCATGTATATGTGAGACTGTTACCCAACTGTCTAGGTCGCCTGTGCTACAGCTTATACGAGCCTTATTATGTGAATAGTTATATAATTAAGAATGGGGATAATGCACAATTGGGGACTCAGTAGAGTGTGGTTGTGGGCCAAAGTTAGGTCAAACAGAAACCAAGAGGCCCGACTCTGAATCCCAAATTAGACATCAACTTCTCTTGACTTCCCAATCTGAATAATCATTCAAAACCCAATGCACGATTCATTTTCCAAACTTAACCCGCTGGTTTTTGTGTTTTGAACATACCAAAAGCAACCTTTTCACAAAGTGTTCCCAAATGTATTTTGGTTCTGAACATGAACTGTAGATTTGAGGATGTTGCCTGTAAACGGTAGGGGCGCCTTATTTAGGGAAAATGCCTGCTGGGTCCAATCAGAGGGTCAGAACAAACAGCGTGTATGGCAGCCCCTAAATAGCTTTTATTGCTCTGTTTTATAACAATGAAGAAGAAATCAAACGAGGTGTGGACTGTTCTTCGAAAAGCTGAAAATAGATTGAACTGTATTCAAGATATGTTTGCATCTTCAATAATTATTACCAGGAAATCATCCAGTTCTGATTTTGATGATGAGCCAAATATTGAGACACTTTGGACGACGTGAGGCAAAATAGACAATTATTATGATAATGTTTATCGGCCTACATACATGATGAAACTTTATCCACAGTGCAGCTACAGGCCTTAGCCAATAAAAACCGATCTAGAGGTTCTAGATAACACGCACAAATAGAGTGCACACACCAGGCAAAATGTAACTATGTCTTGATTTTAAACATTCTGGTGGTAAACCCGATAACCGGTAGAGTCTGAAGGCCCCTGGTCAGTTGTACATGAAGCCCCAGCGGCCCCCGAGGCCTCAACACAGTGAGGGGAAACAGCAGGGGAGGGAGAGGAGGTGGTCTGGGAAACCTCTCTCTGCATCTTTCCATTGTTATTTTTATCTCATTCATTCCCAGCCGCCCTCCTCCTCCTCGTCCTCCTCCTTCAGCCTCGTGCTCGTGCTCGCTGTCGTTGTTTCTTTTTCTCTTCTATGTATTTTTGCTCGTATCACATTCTCTCATATCGAATCTGGACTCCCAGCTGTGCTCACTTCGTTGTTGTTGTCGTCCCCTCTTGTTACCTCCTCTGTTTCTCCTCATGTTTAAGGTCATCTGAGCAGGCCCTACATGCTCCCCCCCCTTCTCTCCCCTCCTTCAGAACTCTGTCGCCATTGCCATTTCCTATTTCCTGTGCGCCAGCTCTCCTTCTTCCTTTTCCTCTGTTACCGAAATGGCCCCCGATCCCCTCCTGTGTGTCACATGTTCCAGATGTCCATGGAAGTCCAGCTGCTTAATATATGAAATAAGAAGTTTTTATAAAACCCTCATGCTTAACTTTTCTCATGTAACATTTGCAAAGACATTTTTGTTGACGCACTTTTGTTCCTGCAGTCGGTCGGCGGAAGTCTTCTCTTTAACTTTTGCTGTTGCTTTGCTTAACTTGTTTGCAGATTACAGTTCATAGGCTTGCAAAATATAGAAAAAAAAAACTAATGTGCTATATATGATTTAATACACTATGAAGTGTAAAAATAAACACGTATTGATGTTTGCTAATTTGCTGCTGTTCCTGTCTCTTACTCTTTGTGTTGTTTTAGGCAGTGCGCCAGTTTGTAATCCATCGTCTCGCCTGAATCTGAAATGATTTCAGAAAGCAGGACGGCTGCTTTCCTTATTAAAAAAACACACTCTCCTTGTACTTAATTTCTTTCTTTGCCAACTTAACAGTCCGCAATTTGACATGAAGTTATCCAAGGTTGGCTGATAGCTAGCTACGTATTCTTCTGCCCCAATGGTGTCAATGCATCACCAATGTAAAATACATTTTGTTGATGTTCTACAGAACTTCAATGAGTGGAAAACCTGGGGCAGTCATGTGTGTTTGCACTTGTACTCATTCACAATTCTCTTGTTTTAACATCGCTCCAGAGATGAGTATTGGCCAAAAGCTTCGCACGGTGCCATAAAGACCATAACTGCAGTAAAGTAGCCTTCTAGAAATAAATGATTTAGAGTAGTGGTGTATATGTTTAGTGCCATCTAGTGGCGAGGTTGTAGATGGCATGCAATTCTTCAAATAGATGCCCTTCTCTTTCACACTGGACCTTTAAAACCATCAGAGTAACTGTGCTGTGTCAGAATGAACAGTATTTAAACTTTGCAAAATGTTTGAAGTGCAGATTCTCTCAAGTGAAAACTTGTTCTGAAAAAAACATGTTTTTTTTAAACTGCATCCTCAAAAATGATCTTGTACAGCTGCGGGGAGGGGTCAATCAAAGAAACTTTGCATTAGTGGTTTAGTGGATCCTAAAGCTTCTTAATACCACACATTTCTTCACCATTTTCTTTGGGTTATGTAAACGTCTGTCCGTGTTGACAGGAAGTCCCAAGAGCATCTCGCTTTTTATTTATCCCACCCTCTATAGGAGCTTCTCCTATAGAGCCTCTTCTCAACAATTTCATACTCCTCTCCAAAGTGGATTTGTTGACCGTAAAAAGCTGTGAAAACTCAGCAGAGCTAACTAAGAGCCTTTCACTCTTTACAGAATGAAACTACATCTGAGCTGTTTTTTCTGCCTTCAGAGCCCTTAGAAAAACTTGGTGTCGTTCTTTAAAAAAAAAACCAAAAAAAACATTATAACGTTATTCTCACAAGTTTGTTTCAAACATGAGCTTTTTTCATGCTTTTTGGTTTGGCTACTTTGCAAACTAGACTGACTGTAAGGTGCTCTGAGAGAGTTTTTGTGAGAGCAGGGTGACAGAGTGAAAAACAGTACGAGACTAACATTCCTTTCTCTTTAAGTCTCTTTAATCCTCGACAGATTACACTTCATCATTCCTGTTTTCAGTCTGCATTTCAGGACATGAAAGCTGCTGAAAGACTGCTTCCATCTTCTTTTTCACCTCAGCCATCAAATAAAAACAAATCAAACTGTACCGAGTCCGTTAAGGGAGAACACTTGTCCTCACCTATTATTTCAAACTTCCCCTATAGGTTGTCACATTATTTTGATAGCATCGAAATCAGACAGACAAACAAAATGCTTAATTACTCATCAGCCCAAAAGCTGTCGTCTGAAACCACCGACTCTTGATCCCCAGCTCCTCTCACCTTTGTTCTATAAAATATGTGAACAATGGACTTAATGCTCTTTTTCGAAAACGACGTTCATGTTGAGACATCAGGGTTTACAAAGTTCTTTTAGGAAATTAATGAATCTTCTAAAGCTCACTAAGTAAAAGATTAAATGCTTGAAGATGAGTCAATATGTGAAGAATCACTGGAAAAGACATCAATCCTTCAATAAATAAACCTGGCCCTCCCATGTCACTCCCTTTTCTCTTCCCCTCATTTCCTGGCTGTTTCCCCACTTTTGAATAAAATATTTACCCAAAAATATATATATTTTTAAAGTATTTCTATGATGATGGTGACGTTAAATTGTTGTTATTCCCCCCCTCCCCCCCCCAAAAAAATTAAAAAATTAAAAAATCAAGTTCGTCTTGGTTTCACACAGGAATCCAGACCTGGTGTCCTGGATGAGGGTCTTGCAGAATTGTGATCAGGTGGGAAAAATGCTGTGGTGACCCTGAACAAACTTCATCCCCAGTATTGGGGGTATACTGGTGGAAGATGAATTCTCACTCAGCGAAACAATTTAGACCTAAACATGTATGGCATGACACCACCAAAGGAAAAGCAAAGACACAAAAAGAAAAACAAAACCAAAAAAAAAAACACTTGTTTTTGTGAAATAACCCTTTAGTTGTTCTAAAATCAAAATACACTTCTACACATGAACACTTGATCAAGTATCCAGAGTTTGTATGTGTGCCTTTAAAGCCGGAGTGTTACAGCTTGTTTGGTATTCTGATAAGAGGGTCTCTGTACGGTCAGCTGACTTTCCTCACACCACCTGTGCTCCCTCTCTCTCCCCCTCTGCTCTCACCCTTCTGTGCCTCAATCAGCCCGTCTATCCCCACCATCAGCGCAGCGTGGGCGGGTTTGTTTGTTTGTGCCAGAGTGTGGTGTGTGTGTGTGTGTGTGTGTGTGTGTGTGTGTGTCTTTCATGGACTATCAGAATCATCAGCAATCTCCTGCATCGTTCTTCCCCTGATTGAGTTGGGGCCCCTGTCTGGGATAGCTGTTTGTGTGCGTGTGTGTTCGTGTGTGTGTGTGTGTGTGTGTGTGTGCATGTGTGTGTGTATTTGGCTGTGTTTCCAGAACTCTCTGTTCCTCAGGATCACAGATTAGCTCCACTGTATTGTTGCTCTGTGTTTGTGTTCGGCTATAGGCGCCACAACTACAGGAAGACCCACTGTAAGCAAGGAAAGGTGTGTGTGTGTGTGTGTGTGTGTGTGTGTGTGTGTGTGTGTGTGTGTGTGTGTGTGTGTGTGTGTGTGTGTGTGTGTGTGTGTGTGTGTGTGTGTGTGTGTGTGTGTGTGTGTGTGTGTGTGTGTGTCTGTGTTTAGGGTGTGGACAGGCTCTTTGGCCTTGTGTGACCCTAAACCACCTTTATGGGGTTAAGAAACATCTTTTATTCTAAAAGAAAACAAGCTGAAAATACAAACACATGAATGTTATTTAAATAAAGGAGCAGTTCAACATTTTGAAAAGTGTGCAGAGAACGCTGTATGTCCTTATAAATCTCTCACATATAAGAATTGAGACTCTTTTTACTTCAAGGGTTTGAAAGGTGGATCACGTTTTTTTCAAGACCATTGAAGCTTGAGATGAATGTTAGAATGAATGTTTGCTTGAATGGAGGACAGTGTTTGTGTTCCTGTTACGACCAGTGAATTTAGGACCCAGATGCAGGACACATAAACAGAGGGGTTGATTGGTAATGAGGTTTATTGTAGCAAATGAAGATGAAGATGGGTTGAAGATACCGGAGGTTGGCAGAGTGAAGGGGATGATGGCTGACCAGAGCAGAGTAGCGGTGTGAGCGTGGCTGAGTGGTTTTGAGTCCAGAGAGCAGGTTGAGACAGATGGCTGAGCAGGAAGGCAGGTGGGTGAATGTTGATCCTGAAGCACAGGAAAAACAGGATGAGACTCAAAAACAAAACAAGCACAAAAGATGGGGAGCTGGTGTGCAGGTTTGAGCAGGTGAAAGGAATGGACCTCAATCAGGAGGGAGCCACAGAGAGAGCCATGACAGTCCCATTGAAAGCACATTAGACATTAATGTTGTGAGTATGGACAAGAAGAAGGATTGCAGAAAAACAAATACTTTTTTTATTGTCTCAGCTACAAAATCTGGGGATTTAGGCCTTTTAAACAATTTAAGCTTTAAAATGATTCTCAAATAACAACCCTGCTGTAGCTTTAAGAAGAAAAACATTGCATGCATCCTTTAATTTCCCCTGCAGTGCCCTCACATGTTTGATGTTAGGTTTCCAATCTGAAGTAAAAATCAATAATGATGAAGTTGACTGTCAGGTTAGAGGCTGTAAGACTGAATTATCAAGTGTCTGAAGAACATTCAGTAACTACTCAACATAAAGGACTCCCTTTTAATATAGATGTGTTATGTTTCATTAAGAAAAGTGGGATGTTGGAGTCCACATTGCTTATCTTGTAACACAGCAAAGTTTGTTTGTTGTTTTGGCTGTGAAAGTGCGTTTTGAGTGTTACGCCCATTCTTTCTGGGATTGCAAAATGTTTATTCAGCATTTTTTTTATATGAAGAAACCGGTGGCTGTGGCTCAGTTGGTGGAGTCGTCGTCTCTCATCCGGAGGGTCTAGGGTTCGTTCCCCAGCTCCTGCAGCAACATGTTGCTCCTGCTGCTTCATCGGCGGCGTATGAATGGATTAGTTACTTCTGATGGTGTCACTTCATAGAAACCACTCCTGCTATACAAGCTCAAGTCCATTTATCATACACCATTCTGTATTCATCTCCTTCAGGGTTGTCGTGACTGACCTAAACTTTTTGATATTGTTGAGGGAGATTGTCTGCATTTCAAACCAACTTCATATGTCCTACAGTTAAATGTACCGCATAAGGGCCCCAATAGTTCTGGCCTTTTCAGGTTTTGCATTGAGCTCAAGAAAAATAATTTACTTATTTATTCTACTTTTGCTCAAACTTGTGTTTTAACAGTTTTACTTGTGCTTGGATTGTGAATCTTCCCTTTGATAGGAACCATAAGATCGCACAACCAACTGGTATGTAGTTATAAAGGCTAAACGTCTGGTACAGAACAGCAGTTCAGGGTGTGCTTTAATGTTCTGACTTCAGTCAGTAAAAATCTGTAAATGTATCTGTCAGTGACCGTGATGGAAACAACATGGAGCTGCTTAGAACATTTCTAGTGTCACAGCAGGAGAGTAAATGTACCACGCAGAGCTGATGAATCTACAGAACCTGCAAGGGTGCACCAAAACAGATGCATGCACGTACAAAATGCACGCACACCCTACACACACACACACACACACACACACACACACACACACACACACACACACACACACAGCCTGACACCTGCTCTGGTTACAGGATCTGTTTCCCATAAGCACCTCTGGGCTTGTTATCACAACAACCACATGTGCAGCAGGAGCTAATGTCAGGGCCTGTGTTTTTCTGAGCATGTTTATGTTTGAGTGTGTCATTTTTTAAAATTGAACATGCAGAAACACGTTCAGTTTAATCACATTTAATCCAACATTTTACTGTCGGTCAGAAAAAAAATGCTAATAAGCCCTAAAGGTTCAGAGAGCTTAGCCTAAATTACATAAAGTCATATCTGATGATGCATGTGTCAAAAATCCTACTCTATTACTTGTTAATTATCAACTAACATCAGTCGCGCTTTTTCGTCGATATTCAAATTTTATAGACCAATCAACAGAATAAACCAAATTTCCGTTCTCAATACTTTAATTAATTCTAGAGAAATAAATGGCCATTTCTAGACAAAGAATGAGGTTTGACACATTATTTATCGTTGGAGCTAATGTTCTTATGGTAGCACATGGGCACTGATGCCGTCTCGCACACTTTACCGTGACATGTTTCCCTGCAGATCTGACCTGACACAGCATTGTGTGGTGCAGACAGAGAGTGCTGCAGGGGAGAACTTTATTA
The DNA here is from genome assembly GCF_963930695.1 of Labrus bergylta. NCBI lineage: Eukaryota > Metazoa > Chordata > Actinopteri > Labriformes > Labridae > Labrus > Labrus bergylta. Next base: position 12,185,459 of record NC_089204.1, on the reverse strand, counting down.
ACAGTCCTCTTATAAACAGCAATATGACAGACACAATATGTTGGACAGGAGCAGCAGCAGCTCCTCCCTCTCTTGAGTGTTTTTTGTTTATTCATTGTATTAAGATATGGAGTGGACATGACATTGTGATACTACTAGATCTTTTTTAGTGTTTAGGCATGTTAGGGCCCGTCCGGTGTGGAATTGTTCTTGCCGATACCAATTCTATGGAAGGAAAAAATCTGTTGCTGAAATATCGGCAGATATTTACTTTATCTATCTTCCATCTTTAAAGATAGATAGATTTAGATATGCACACACATTTATTGTGTTGATTTATCAAATGCATTTCTCAAACAGAGATATGCTTGTTGTAATCCATATAGTACACTCTGCTGGTGACAGCCAGAAAGAGAACTGCTAGTGTAATACAATGAAACTCAAATGAAATGGTATTGGACATGTGAAAAATTGTTAAAGATTTAATTAGCCGATGGCGCTAGTCACTTGGTGTGCTAATATCGGAAGATATTATCGGCTGGCCGATAAATCGGTTGGGCTCTAATGCCTGTAAGTGTTCCAGTTTGGAGTCATTAACAGATGTGTCAATCAAAAAAAAAAGTAAAGTAGCTTTAGCCTGCCCATGAGCTTACCGAACGAGTTTTAATCAATAAGAACTGGCTCAGCAGCATTGTTTAATTCTCTGCTGCCTTTTTGGAGGGGGGGGGGGGGGGGGGCTGATTAGAGATTAGACTTAAGTAAAGGCTGTAAATGTCAGCTGCACTTTATAATTTAAGCACTCAAAACGGTCATTATTACTGTACTGTGTTAATCTGGGCAGCTATCATTAACAGATTATAAAAGTACCAATTAGGCTCATTATTTAGATTGTTCTCTAAATTGATCGTTAATTAGATTAAGCTGCAAAAAGTAATGTAAAAGTTCCAGTAAGTAAAGTTCCAGGAACATCTGTGTATTTTTCTCTAACATACAGATACGATAGATATGATCAAATTGACTTTTCTGTCCTTGATTAGTCATTTTCCCTGAGCAGGAGTTTTGGAGAATAGATAAAGGACAAAATTATGATCAAATAGAGAATTAAGAATAATAAATAATACATGAGAAAATACATTTCATGATGATGTACTACCCCTGGGTGATAAAAACAAACAAACATAGTATTGACCAATAATGAGACCACGGGAATCACTTCAAAATAAATTTAGCCAGGCTAAAAAAGTTAGAAATACATGAAAGAAAAAAATCCTTTCACATTTGTTTTTCCTGAAAAATTCTAGTATTGAGTCATTTAGTGATCCACTAACAATCAACCACAGACTCTGAATTAGTTTGTGTGTTAAGTCACTCTGACAGTGTGAAGACTGCACTTGTTGTCTCTTGTTCATTTCAAGCTGTTACTGTCGTCTCCAACACTATGACTCAGGTTCTTACACCTGTTACAGCTGATAACCACACATTTAGCTTTTGAGTGTGAGTGTGCGTGTGTGTCTGCGTGTGCATGTGAGTGCATGCCTGTGTGTGTGTGTGTGTGTGTGTGTGTGTGTCTGTGTGTGTCCTCTGGCCTCTTGTGTGTTGACTGGCCTTGTGACTGTGTCTGTGGTTTCGAGTGACAGCCTTATTTCTATCACATAACTGTCAGAATGTCAGGTATGTCTGCTACCTGCCCCCCCCCCCCCCCCCCCCCCCCCCGTCTCAGTCCATCATTTTCTTGATTTATCATTCCTTTAATGTTGGAAAAAGCACTGAAACCATTTACTTGAGTGACAGAACAAGAACACTTACACATAAAATCATCACAAGACATCACAAGTGTGTCATCAACACCATGACGTTGTAAGAGTTTAGAATTTGAAGGAAAAGAAAACACTAAGGCAAGCCTTGTCGAGACTGTTTGATTACGCAGTGATTTTAGAATAATTTCATGATTTGGGTTAAAAAACGTGCGTTCGAAAAATCCAGCAGATGACATATTCTACATATATGTTACATTTTAGTAAATCCAGGTCTGTCTGCGCAAGAACTACGGCCAACTCAGTGACAGTCTTGTGTCAGTTTGACCAATAAGTCAACCCCAACCTTGAAAAGCAGACCTTCTTTCTCTTTATTTACCTTGCACTGAGTTGTCCCTTTAAGGTTTTTTTTGTATCACCTGTAGGTCAAATCATATTTAGGTGTAGAATAAACCTTTGAAAGCATAAACATATTATTTATGCATCGCTTAGCGCGAGCAGGTCGATTGTTGAGAGAATAATCTTCACTATATTAATTTGCAGTCATCGTGTAACGTGAAGTTGTCCTCAAAAGAATGCTTTTATCTTGACAAGACAAAAAAAAGATCCTTTTAACAGTTAATGCAATATGAGAAGATCAGAGAAGAAATGTCTCTGCTGCAGGAGTTAATACCACACATCTACATGGGACATAACAAGACTTGTTTTTCTAAGAAGATAAAAATTGTATTTATTACACTGAATCATATTTTCAAAGCTGATCATGTTTCTTCTTTTAAATGAAGATTAACTAAGGATTTTAGCTAAAGTCAAAATGACAGTTTTTTCCCTATGAAATGAGGTACAGTAAAAGTACAAAGATATAAAAAAAAATACCTTTAAAAAAGGAGCATGACACACCAACTCTTCTTCATGTCTTTAACAATCACAACAGCACCTTGGCAAAGAAAACAAACAGAAACCCAGAGTAGTGACCGCTTACACACTGCAGGCGGACCTCAGAGATCCTTGTAGGGCTTTTGCATGTAATATTTGAGTGAGTGCAGGAGGATCAAAATAGCTTTCACCTGGCATCTGGCCGACTCAGGTTCCTATTCTCACAGGTCTAAAAGCAGCATCAAGATGTGCCGGTGAATCATAGCAGAACAGAGTTTGCTATCTGAGCTTTTACATCAGTGTTCTGGTGAGAATGGGATTCAGGGGTGTGACTCAGGTGATGTCTACATCTTTAACTTTGCTGTGTTTCATTTAAGGACGTCAATCAGCCAGAGGTAGATATAGGGCTTCTGTTTTAGGCCACAACTCTATCAGCATGAAGATAAAAAGTTTCAGGCTATATTTATTTTGTTGGTGCGGAGCGTCATTAGTCACAGGTGAACATGCTTGTGTGTCTTGATGACGTCTTCAGTATGTTTGTCAGGCTTTGTGTGTGTGTGTGTGTGTGTGTGTGTGTGTGTGTGTGTGTGTGTGTGTGTGTGTGTGTGTGTGTGTGTGTGTGTGTGTGTGTGTGTGTGTGTGTGTGTGTGTGTGTGTGTGTGTGTGTGACCTTTTTAATCATCACAAGACACTGTTGTGACGGGCTGGGTGTGTATCTGTCACACATCTCTAATTGGCCGCAGTTGAAATGTTACATGACAGAGCAAGTCTTTGTTTTGTGAGAGGAACATGTTCATGTACTTTCAAAGGTTGCCATAGGCCAGACCCGAAACCGGGCTGCCCGCCTCCATACATGTGGCGCCCGCACTAACAACTCGGTCACCGCCTTTGAACATGTAGCCTGCAGTAAAGCCACATATGCATTCAATAGATTGCTTACTAAAGTATATTGAACTCCATGATAAGTGACAAAAGACTAATAATTTCCCACAGATGAGAAGCTTTTAAAAATGACTTAGCAAAAGCATGATGTAAATCGCCACATCGGTCAGGCCCAAATGTAAACTAAGTATAAGTCATTCAAATGTCATGTTATAATCTGTGATCAAACAATCACTCCACTCATTGTCAAGGAATGTCCAGATATTTAGGGAATGGAACCTTATCTGATGGCTTTTGCACACAGCAGAGAAAAAACACAAATGGTCAGAATAGGAAGAACAATAGCCAGAATGAATATGATTAAAAATGAATGTTCCGGCGCTAGCTGGACCTGCAAAACTAAACACTTTGTTAACTCATGATGACCTTTACGGGCAAAGACTCGTCGATATTTTAGTGGCTGATGCTGATACTTCGTGTTTAATCAAAACGTATCGCTTTTTATTCTGCTATCTTTAATTTTAATTTTTTTATTTTATATACAGATTTTTGCATGTGTTCCTCTATAACTAGAGATGCACCTATCCACTTCTTTTCAGTTCCAGTCCGATTCCGATACGTGCACCGATACCGATTCAGATATTTTTAGTATCTTAACTAATAGGGTTATTGTTGTTGTTGGTATTATGTGTAAAGCTACACAAAGCTGTAGTAAACCTGACATTGTGCTGGCTTCACATACATACAGGAAGCAGCAACTGTAAGGAAAGTAAATCTTTTAAAATGATTTGTAAGTATTGTACTTTCTGATCACATTGAAGGCGCTGTTCCCTCTCGTCTGAATGTCGTCATAGAGACCATTTGTGGACACTTCTTACAGTTCAGTCTGAATGTCTTCAAAGTGAGACTGTGCGAGTTGAGAACATTTTAAGTGCCCAACGATCTTTCTTGTTCAGTGACATTGATCGGCACTGTCAGTCCGAACGTACGTAAATTGTGTCAATATCAGCCCCGTTACCAGTATAAGATCGGATCAGTTCCATGGAACAAATGTATTCTCATAATGCCAAGACTTTCATGAGAAGATAAGTTACTTTTATCCTTCTGATATAAGCTTCAATAGTCTTGCATTAGGACGTTTTACCTTTACAGGCGTATGGTTCATGTGATAATATGCGGTATTTGGCATAACTCAAATAGTTGCTCTATTTTCTTAGTGTGAGTGCACAAACTCATTCACCTCCGCCGCCACACTGTGCCTGTCTTTTCATGCATGTGTATGTCTGCTGCACTGAATGGCGACCAACGAAGGTGAATGCTGAAGGGAAGTTTATTTGTGGAGCACCTTTTCTGTAAGACGCCAATAAGAGACACAATGTAGAAGTCGGAAAAACTAAACAAAGACCAGTTTGAACCGGTCCTGCAGGGGGTGGGCTGTGTGTGAAGCCGAGCACAAATCTAAAGAGTGAGAGTCAGAGATTAAAGGTACAACAAACTGGACTGAAAATGTAAGTTTGATGCATGAAAGAAAAGCACCTGTGTGACCTCCCGGTGACAGAGGGACTGAAGCTTATTGGTGAATTGAATCATTATTTGATAAAATGTTATAAAAGTTAAAAAAAAAAAAACCTCACATTGCAGGTTCCTGCAGCTCAAGCTTAGCCTTCAAATTGCTTATTTTGTCTTATAACTAGAAAATTTAAAAGACTACAGTATGAATATTTGAACTTTAGATCACTCAATGGTTTCTGGAAAGAATGGAGTTAAAGAGACGGAATGGGGTAATAACCATAGACAGTATGGGAATTTTCCAGTAGAGCGGCAGTGATTTTGACACTCTACGTGGTAGACACATAGTAAAAGTGTTAGAGTGAGTGCACTTCCTGCACTTTGACCTCTGGTGTGTGTGTGCGTGAGGACATCAGAAGGCTGGGTGCCTCGATGAAGAGTTGCGACTCTTATTGTCTCATATCCTGATATAGTCTGCAGGGACCTGCGGCAACAATGGTCCCAGACTATCAAAGAGTGTAGTGTGGCGCACACACACACACACACACACACACACACACACACACACACACACACACACACACACACACACACACACACACACACACACACACACACACACACACACACACACACAGACTCAGGAGATAGCAGAAGTTAGCCGTTCCAGTTGACTTGCCATGGTGGAGGCGGTAAGTGTCTGTCTGCAGCTCATCAGTAATAATGAGGGTATGGCTGGTTGTCAGTGGGGTTAATGAGTTTCTGAGGAATAAGGGACTCACACTGATGCAATACACACTCGATGAGATAAGATAATGGTGCCGCTGTGCTCTGCCTCTCCTATTAGATGTGTGTTATAGTCTCCCTTAAGTGTTTGATTGCATGATTGTGACATCTAGGATTTTAAAATGTGATTGTTTTGTAACAATGAAGTTGTTGATGGTTTTCACTCTTTCTTTTTGATTGTCGTATACATATGCAGGAAACATATTCAGCTTGCTGCAGAGCAATTTGTCATACTCTAGGTTTCCTCTGTTTCTTCATTTAGAACATTCTGGAAAAAGTTTAAGTTAGTAAAGAAACTCTGAGTCCCCAGATATGACATTTTCTCATTTAATTCACAGAAGATGGAACAATTTTTGAGATCCCTGGGTTGAAGTGCTTTTTTTTATTTTTTTTATATCATGTTTGAAAATAGTTTCCAAAGATTTCAAAATAAAATCCCTAATAAAAGAAGTTACAATCTACATTAAATATGTGTTGAAAGAAAAATAAGTTCATCCTATGAGGTGGAAGTTGATAAAAGTGTTTATTATTGGGCTTTTACTATTTTGATAGGACACTGGATACATTAGGAAATCAGGGAAAGACAGAGAATGGGGAATGACATAAGAAAAAAGAGCTGCAGGTTGGATTTGAGCCTGGACTGCCCACTTAGAGGACTATATGTCTACATGATTTCTTGCTTTTATGCATTGCCTGTAAAGCACTTTGGTCAGATGAAGCTGTTTTTAAATGTGCTATACAAATAAACTTGATTTGACTTGATTTGATTTATAGCCTCCGTACATGGGGCCACACTTTGCTGCTCCTTTGCTGCAGCATTTATGCTGTTTGGTACTTTAAGATACTGTTCTGTGCAGATTCCAGCACCGTTAATCCCCCTATTTTAACATTTAAACTGGATGTATACAGGATGCAATGAGTCAAAACAGACTCACTGTTTAAGTCATTATAGAATTCCCCTGTCGCTAACCCCACCACAACACTTGCCACATATGAAACATGATAGTTGCTTTGATTGCTTCCCTCACTGTAACTGTATTCTCTTCACCTCAGTTAATCCTTGACACCCTTTTCTTTCTGCCCACTCTGTGATAAATACACGGACCTAAACTAATCGAAACTAATCTAGGGCAACAATCTTACAAGATGTTGTCTTCTAAAGAACTCTAACATGTGTAGTAGAAATTCAAGGTAAGTCATTAAATCAAAAATGCCACAGTGTAATTTAAAGGGAAGAAGAAGGTTGTGAAAGAGAACAAGAGAACATGTCGGCCTTTTCAGAACTCAGTGACTGTGTCAGGTTGTGTGTGTGTGTTTTTGTTAATGTTGGCAGTGATGATGGTTGAACTGAGGTAATTTTAAAAAAAAACTGGTACGAATTCAAAAGAACTCAAAGACACAAAGCTTCAGAGTGTAACTAAACACAAGTTTTCTCTCTCAACAATTACAGCTTTCCTTTGACTTTGATACCATACCTGCAGTTGTAGGAACATTTAGTACTAAGTTGCAGTGGCTCAGATGAAGTTGTTGATTGCTTTAATCGTCATGATGATGCAACATTTGTTTAAAAGACATCTTGCTTTGGCCTCAGAAGCTTTTAGCTGGCTTATCCGTGTGAGACAAAGTGCCTGATCAAAGAACATCATTAACTTCCAATTTCCACAGTGCGTGCTGTGCTCCGTCTTTGCCACTGAGTCCGTGTATTGTGTTTTATTTTGAAATTGACCGGATGCTCTGTGCATTTCCTTGTCTGACTCCCTCTCTGGGTCGAGCTATTATATTAGGATGGACACGTGATTGCAGCGGGCTCCGTCAAACATATTATTGGAGCTTATTTGAAACAGAGCAGAGCGTAAGTGAACGCGTTGGAGATGGACCATGGTGCTCGCTGTGGAAACTGGAGTATTGACTGGTGTGGCAGCGAACTGTGCTGTAGTGAGCGCATGGAGGATGTGGTAATTGCCAGTGACAGGGCATGTTTTTCCCACTGACAGGCTCAGATAGTTTAGTGTTTGACAGCATTACAGAAAAGATCCTTACAATATCTGGCCATTTTTTGTCTCATCAACCTGCAGTCAAAACTAAATACAAAAAGTCAAATTACAAATGAGGGAATAAAAAAAAAAACTTTCCTTTCATGATGTTTTTAGTTTCATCAACCCACCATTTATTTTCATCCACCAGGTTTCTTCTAATTCGACATGAACTCAGCAAGTCGTTCATTGCTTCCTCTCAACAGTCTGATTATGTGCAATTTCAAAGCAAGACAATCTTTTTTTTTTTTTTTTTTTCCAGATTATTCTGATAGCACATGAATGCAACATAACATCTGATTTAACATTTCCCTGTGTTTTTATAGCAGTGTTGAATATGCAAGGTGTTCAGGTACATATTCGAGAACAGGAAGATAGATTACTCTCTACTCCGTTTGAAATGACATTTGATCATTTCTGTGGAACGTCATTTGAAACAAACAGCTCAGATTGGGTTCATTTTGATGTAATGATGTGCTTTTCAGTATTCCATCTATCATTTATTTTGTTATCTTTATTGTTTTCAGTCTTCTCCAAAGAACTTGTTCGTCGCTAGTTTGGCCCCATTGTTTTGTTTTTTTTGCACACAAGTTGTGTTTGCTACTTACCGGTACTTTTCCTTTTTTTGAATTGATTTGATAAAATGTTTGTCTGTTTGCAGTCCTGTAGCAGCTTTTTGATCCCCCAGTGATAAGCAGCACGGTGTCACCACTGAGTCAGGAGAGCATCTAGAGTTCAGCAGAGCCTCACCTCATCTGTTGTGGTTTTTGAAGTTATCATCGTCACAGAGCCTGCAGACAGATCAGACGCTGAGAAGCTCTTTGTTCAGCCAGATGTCTTTAACCTTAATCTGATTTCATGCTCTGCACGTGTTAAAACACAACATGCTCGCTCTGATGCTGTGAAACACAGACATCAGTTGAATTTGGAATACAAACTCTTTAATCCTCCTCGTGGGACTCATGTTGCTCTTTATGAGACCAGCGGTGAGGCTTGGAGTTGACTGGCACTCTGTTAACACTTCCTACATTTCATGTTGTGGTGACAGAATAATGGCCTTTCTGTAACGCCCGAGGTCCTTGAAAATAAAAATGTAGCAACAGCGGAAGTATTAAAGATGTTCTCCGGGCTGATAACAGTTTTATTGTGCTGGGTGTAAACCACTGCCTGGGTAGAAAAAAATAAAAACTGTTGCAATTAATCCCAAACTTTCAAACTGTGAATAAGGTGAATAATTGGTTGACACAGTTTTTGTTATTTCTGCAAAATTTGAAAGAGTTCTCACCTGCGGGTGCAGCATTATTCACACATTCAGGCGTTGAATCTTTCCCTCTGAATTCTAGTCACTTGACAGTGCCAGTCAAATGTTTGGACACGCCTGATTGAAATGCATGTTCTTGTCTCAAAAACATTTTGATCAAAAGGCTTATGCTTAAATGTTTGACTTGTGTTTCTTATATAAATAGAAATAGTGAAGCTGATATCTACGTATGTATGCATTTCTTTCCAAAACAAAAATGAAATGAACTGTTTTATTTAAACATCTACTATCATTATAAAATGTGGAAAAAAAAAAGTGGGTACAGTTTACAGTAGCTATAATATAATGACTTACAGTAATATACTGTATAATTGATAATACTGTTACTGTTGTGTGTCCACACTTTTGACTGGTGGCACACCTGTTGCTACATTATGTATATGTATCTGTGTTCCCAGAACTTTGTTCTTTCAAAGATTAAAACTATCATGTCTTTAATGATGGTGGTATGGAGACATGTTAAAGAGGATGTAATCTATAGTAATCTATAATCTACTGATATGGTATTGTTGGTGCCGATACAGATATTGATGTTGGGAGAGAGAAAATCTGATACTTAGATCTATTTCAATCTTTAGAGATAGATATACAGTATATATACACACATTTATTGTGGTGATCCCTCAACTGCAGTTATCAAACACTTGTGGAAAAGATGTAAGACAAGATGGTCACTCACATGAGAAGTAACTGTTGTAATCCAGAGTTCTGCTGGCTGGCACTGTGTGGGTGTCAAAGTGTTTATAGACATGATTTTCTTAGTTTCATTCTAAGTATTACTGACCCAATGTTTCTATCTTGTCTTAAACAACAGAATAATACTGATGAAATGAAAATAACCACAAAGCTCAGCAGCTCTAAACTGCTGTCCACTTTGAGGTTTCCTTTTAGAGACAAATTGCTTTTTATTTATTTAAAGCCTTAAACCCACACGTGGAGCGTCATGGTGGCTGGCCTCCAAACACGTAGTCAAATCAAATAAAGTGCTTGCTCAATCCAAATCAAAAAGGAACAAATTGATCAAATAAACACACTGAACTGGACACATCAGTACCTAAAGTCATCTGAGATATCATTAAATATCATTAATCATATTTTTAATATATAGCTTTTTTTTAAGCTATAAGGCTGAGAGGATAGAGGAAACTGATTAGAAAAGCATTAAAATACAAATAAACATTTATTCAAGTGGGGTTTTTTTGTAACAATTTGAGATAATAAAATCGTCAAATGAAGTCAAATTTAATTCCTTTAACGAACTGGATAGCAGAGATAAACGTGGCCTTATTGTCTATTAAAATGTAAGTAAATGTCTTAAAACAAATAAGCAAATAGTCATAGATCTATGTTTCTTATTTTATACAGTATGTCACTGTAACTCAAATACTGAATATTTCTCTTTGTCCTATTTTTCTTTCTCGATATCATCTGTGTTGAAATCAAATCTGTAGTAGATTGATAGGTTGGCATTTCATTTTTTTTAACATCACAGGCTCTTTAATATTTTTAGAATTTTTCCAATGTGTTTTTTTCCACCAGGTTTATAGGTCTATGTCTTAAAGTGTAGCTGAACTGTGCCAGCAGAGACTTGAGACTCCACTTGTCTGAGACTTTATTCTAAAACGCTTCTTGTGTTTCCACTTCTGAGTGAACTTCAGTAAAATTATCTATGAAGCTGTCATTTATCATTGGGTTCTTCATGCTGGAGTCTCAGTAATGTCAAGAGACCGGTACAATGAGTGCATTCATACAGGAACCATCTCAAGGATGTAAAAAAAACTAATTTCCAGGACGGATTGATTTCAGGAAATTATGAAACTTAAAACATTCTAAAGTAACAAAATAAATGCCCTGAAGATGTAACTGTCCTTCTTTCTGATTCTGCCCATCCAGGAACAGCTCAGAGCGGCGTAAAGAGAAGTCTCGGGATGCGGCTCGCTGCAGGCGCAGCAAAGAGACCGAGGTTTTCTACGACCTCGCTCACCAGCTGCCTTTCCCCCACAACGTCAGTGCTCACCTGGACAAGGCCTCCATCATGAGGCTGGCTATCAGCTTCCTTCGCACACGCAAGCTGCTCGCCACAGGTACGCACAGACACACGCATGCACTGAATTCAAATGTGTCGCAAGAGAGGTACACTGGAATGTTTGACTAATGTCTGATAAACTAGGAAGGTATTTGTTGCACCACCTTGTCATGCCTTGTCTTCTTCTTCTTCCGCTCGTCTTGTTTAAAATTAGAAGCTGAGGAAGCTCGACAAAGAGAAACACCTATTGTTCTGACATTCCTTCTCTGGGAGATCAGAGAAACATTCAAACAGCTTCGGCAGCGTCACAGTGATCAACATAAAAATCAAGAGCTGTTTTCCTGAAAGTGGAAAACAGTTTTTATCTATTTTACACTCTAAAATTAATTTTCTTAAATCATTACACAATTAAACCCACTGTATTTATTACCATTGAGTTTAACCATTCAATTCTTACTACTCTCCAGCTCTATACATCTTCAGACTCCTATACTGTGGGTAAAAACGGGTTTTCTGGTGTATCTGTTATTTATGTTCTTGACATGAAACCTTCTTCAATAATATTCGGAGGCATTAAAGAGTAATTGACTGCTCAACAGGTCATTGCGATGACAAGCTGTGGGCAGAACAGGAAATCAGTTAGATTAATACAAGAGCTTAACCTTATCTGTAAATCTTTACACCACCACTTGACATTTTATTCTCCTCTCATTCACTCCTTATATAACTCCTGATGGCCTGCTTGCTGTGTTTTTTATAAACTGCCTTGCATTGTTTGCCAGGAAGCGGTAATGCCTACAATTAAAGCAACTTTAAACAACGGTGACAGCTTCTTCCTATTTCTGTGTCATCAATCAGAAACTGAATAATACTTCCCTTGCCATGTAAAAGTATAATGTGTGTAGTGTTGTCAGCTTCCCTAACTTTAGCGCATGATGATTGGATATTTACTCGCTGGAAAGGGGTTTCCTTATCCCAGTGCAAGGACTTACAGGCACACACAAACAGAGCCAATTCAGAAAGAAATACTTTGCATGGAAGCCTGTCCGCAAAACCGTAGAACAGCACTTTACAAGCATGGATGCCATACCGAATTGTTCAATATTATATTGAGAGTTGTTGCATTCCTGCTTTTGGTATCTTGTTTTGCAGATAGTTTCAGTTTCATGTCTCAAGATTTAAGATATGTCTTCTAAACACGTTGCCGCTGTAACATAATGAAGGTAAATACCGCTTTAAATAAAACTTTTCCTGTGCAGTTAAAAGCTCCTCTTGAGAGGCGCTGATGGCCTAGCTAGCGCTTTAGCGGTGCCCCATGTACAGAGGCTATTAGGTGCGCACTCACACGAGGCCCAGTTGTCCCGTACTGTACTGAAGCAATTATTGACCCCGCTCCCCATTCCCCCCGCTGGCCTGCATTCACACTGCTCCAGGACTAACCGGACCTGAGCACAGTTACCTCTTGTACATGGCTTTACATGATCATGAAGCGGACTCAAAAAATAATAAAATAAATAATGGACGCATTGTTGAGTCTACGTCCGCACATCGGAGAACAACACAGAGAACAAGCCTGTAACTTTACAGACTTTGTGGCTTATTTTATTTTCTATTTAAGTCAGATACAGAAATAAAACTCAACTCGTCCAAACGTGCCAGGGCAAAGGAAGTGTACTATGCGTAAAAAAAAATGGACTTTGAGGATGAAGCTTGCTTGGGAACGGTACCGATGGCCTACTGTGAGTGTGCTCTTAGCCCTCAAAGGGCGTCCAGGGTTCAAGTCCAACCTGCAACTCCTTTCCTGCATGTCATTCCCCAGTCTCTCTCTTGATCTCCTACTCTACACGGCCATATCTAAATAAAGCCCAAAATTAATCTGAAAAAAAAGGCGTGTTCTGTAAAGCGTGTCACTGTTTTGTAAGGTGGCTGAACTGACCTTTTATTCTATTCCGTCTTTAAAGGACTGAATTCCTAAAATTCAAGATCACTTACCAGACTTACTCAAAGGTAAAAAGGCCTGAATAAGACATAATAAGTAGGAGAAGAAAATTCGTAATAGAGAGGAAGAGGTAAGCAGGAGGAAGGAATAAGGCTAATGAGACGATGTCAGAGAGTGCAATGAGGAGGAGGACGAGTGAAGGTAATGAGGGCAAGAAAGCAGTGGGTGAGGAGAAGACAGGGAGATCTGTGCGATGCGGCAGCAGATTGAGCGTTATCAAACCCGTCTGATTGCTCCGTGATGGAAGCACAGATTGGAGAGGAAGCAAGGAGCTCTGCCCATCGTTCAAGCTGCTGCTAGAATCACCCGCTCTAGCCATAACACCCGACCGCCTTGGCGCCAAACATGCAGGCCTACAAACACATGCGCAACACACGCACAAGACACTTCTGCGAATACAAACAGACTGTATATGCAGCAAAGAAAAGCACACATGAAAGCTGCTGTACAGCTCTGTTACGTAATGTAAGCTCAGCCGGGACCAGAAGAACAGTGGTGTACAGATTAGGAGCAACTCAAGAGCAGGTTCGACTGCTTTTTCTTTTTTTTCTTTTTTTTTTACATAACCTGTTTTTTTAAAACATCCGTGTTCTTCTTTGTCGTGATACAGACAAAATAATGTTCATAACGAGTAGTTAAAATACAAGGGAGGTTAAGAAAGACAACCATAAAAAGTAACAAGCGACAAATAACCCCTCTTGTCTCTGTTGGTGGGATTCAGAGTCATACACAGTTTAGCCTTTTAATATTTGGAGCAAAAGTAGATTATTATTCCACCTCTTGTTCAATATTGAAACTACAGCTGTGTCTGAAACTACATACTACATATACTATACATATACTATACTACTACATATACTACAACAAACTAAAATATGTGACATACTTCGGTCCCATCTCTGTTCGATGAGCTAGCATCAAGCTAGCACGACCGTCAGTCTGTATGTAGTATGTGTCTGAAACCACACACTACATACTGACTACTACATAGCCAAAATAAATATAACTACATACTAACCCGACCGTTAGTATGTGGTTAGCAACATACTAAAATGAGGGTCATGGCCCATACTTCCGGTCTGAGCTCCGTTCGATGAGCTAGCTTCGAGCTAGCGCGACTATCGGTCCGTAAATATAAATCAACATATCAACACAACAATATGCAAACCTTCATTACTAATACAAATACGTAGTCATTTTAATATCATTTTGCCACACATGTGAAATGTATTTCGGCACAGAACTTTTATTTTGAAGCCACTAGTTGGCTGCCGGTCAAGCTCCACGATTGGATGGTCTAAGGATATGCAACATGGGGCGTTTCTGCTCTAGCGTGCAGAATATTGGGAGGAGAAAATGCAAATAAGTTATGTTAGTACACGCATTGCGATTTACCAAGCCTGACAAAAACTGTAGTGATTATGACGGTGTCTATATTTAACATCTTTGAAAGGAAGATGCTAATACAGGAGACCAGTGTTACACACAAAAAGGCTGCTGTTATTGTAGTTAGGAGGAGACAAAGGAGGAGGCACAACAAAAGAAGGCATAAAGATCGCGTTTTCCCCCACACATGTTAATATGTTTGGAATGACAGAAAAATAAATGGCGTGCATTTATTTCTTATTTCGATTCAATAATCGTTAACGAAGAGAAACACCATGATTGAACTAATATTGTTGCCTATTTATAGACAAACAGAACTGAACATTCACAGCCTCTGCATTTTGAATAATTTCAACGTTGTCAGCTCGTCCCCTCTGGTGCGTTTCTCTCCATAATGCGCTCGTCAATAATGCGCTGTGAGCCTAAATCAATCAATAAGGCAACACTAGCAAGTGAATCTGTGCCCGTTGGATAGAATCACATCACCATGACAACTTTGAGGTAATTTTGATATTTTTTATTTTGATAATTTTTTTCCAATTATTGTCAATTCTGTATTTATTTGGATCTTTGTATTTTAATTGTATTTCATATTTGGATGTTTAATCTTCTCTGTGATTGTTAATTGTTTGTCAAGTGATTTTTGTTTTTCGGTCCTGAGCCTGTGTGTCTTAGAAAGAGATAGGGTGACTATCTGTTTCTAAGACATGGATTAGAGCAGGGGTTGCCGGCCCTTATCTTTGGGAACCACTGGATTAGAGGATGCTGTTTTAGTTTTCAGCAGATCCTCCACTGTGACAATCATTGTCCTGCTCGGCTCTCTTTGTAGGCCGTAAAACAAGCATACTGCTCCTCAGTCTTGAGCTTTCTCTTCTCATCCTGCCTCTCTCGGTTATGATGGAATTTGTCCACCCAGTAACCAACTTTCAGTTTCTTTGTCCACCCATGTGAGGAGCTGCTTTTAGGAGGTTCTGGTTTGTCTGAAGTAAGAGACTTTGGTGCAGCCTTCGCAGCAAAGAGGAGATAGGTGGAGTTGTTTTGGTGGGGCTTTTCTTCGACAGGCTCACTGTCTGTTTTCTGCTCTCCAACCCAGTTATTGATCAGGGGTTTCTTTCTACCCTGATGCTGTGGTGCAGAGGTTGGGGGATCAGGCTGACTGTTGATTTTCTGCTCTCCAACCCAGTTATTGATCAGGGGTTTCTTTCTACCCTGATGCTGTTGTGCAGAGGTTGGGGGATCAGGCTGACTGTTGATTTTCTGCTCTCCAACCCAGTTATTGATCAGGGGTTTCTTTCTACCCTGATGCTGTTTTGCCTTGAGCTCAGAGGTCTGGAGATCAGGCCTTGCTTTGTCTCCTACTCTTGGCAGGGAACAGAGCCCAGCCTCCTCTCGCCTCCTCTGCTGCTCCTCTTCCAGAGCTTTTATGGTGTGCTTGGGACTTTTCCCCTGATCTTCTTTATCCACCTGTAAGAGCATACTCCACTGAAGCGTCTCAGCTTTCGGCAGGGCCTTAAGTTCATTGGCCTTCCTCTCCTCCTCATCTCTCCGTTTGGCCTCTTGCATCTTCCTCACCTCCTCATCTTTTTCTTTCTGTCTTCTCAGACTTTCAGACAATTTTTCTCTCTCCTCACGCTCCATCTCGAGCTTCTCCACGGCCTCTAGAGCAACTCTTTCTCTGCGCTCCATCTCCATGGCTCTTAGTTCTTCACTCATTCTCCTCCTGGTCTCCTTCTTTTTCTCCTCAAAAGTCAGTTTTCCAAACCATACAAGCTCCGTTTTATCAATGAGGTCACTCATTTTTGGAGTTGTCTTCTTTCAGTACTCGTGCTGGTTTGATATCAGGGTTTGAGATGTCTCCTCTTCTGCAGGTTTGTGGTCAATGATCCTCCCAGACTTAAAGGTTCTCTGAAGTCACTGATGGGGCTTTGATGTGTCATCACAATGAACATTCTAATCTACACTGTTTACATTCAAACTGCGCAGTGTTCCATATAACTCCATATAAGGCAATATACTCTGTATTTCTGTATAATATCAAGCGGTAACCTAACTCATATTCAGGGTCCTCAAAGCTGCCCCTTCAGTTGAGTAAATATGATTCATACCATGCTTGAAAGCCCTTCCGGTGCAAAAACACAATGTAGGGCACTCAAAATGCATTTCCCCTTCACGTTGATCCAATGTGTCCTTTCAGTTCTGAAAACACAATATAGTGCCTTCGGTTGTGTCCCTCCAGTGGAAAAGATGGATCCAGGACCCCCCAAGAGCACACCTCTAGTAGAATAAATGTGATTCAGGGCCCTCTTGAATTCCCTCCTATTGGACAAAATGTGATGTCAACCTTATGCTTTCTAGTGAGCCAAAGAAAGCACCTGGTGCCCATCTTGTTCTATTTTCCTACTCACAGAAAGTGTTGTGACCAGCAGTAATTAAAAAAATGAAATAACTTTCACGATAACAGCTAGGGATGGGTACCAATAGTCCAGTACTTGAGTATTCATTGGTTTTTTTAAACCATGTTTTTAGTAAGATTTTCAGAAAGTTTTACAGAATATAAAGAATAAAGTCAGACTTAAAAACAAACAAAAAACAAAACAGGGCTTACACTGCAGGACTTTATGCTACATTGCATCACTAGCACAATATTTCTTAAGACAAACGTTTAAAAAGAGGTAAGCGGTGAGAAGTAAAATCCGGGAACTCTGTCCAGTTGGGCAAGATAAAAAAAAAAAAAAAAAGGCTGCCAGATGTTGAAAAATGTGGTAAGATTGCCCATCATGCCATACCGGATTTTCTCCATGTGCAGTACACAGGTGAGTTCAGTTAGCCAGGTCTTGAACTGGGGCACAGTGTCAGACTTCCAGAGATTTAATATCACCCTCTCTTTTGAATCTACGCTACTGTGGTTGGCCGAATAGGAAGCAGACATCTCAAAGTCAAAGTCAAAGTCAACTTCATTGTCAATTTCAAAATATGCCAGACGTACAGTGGAATCGAAATTGCGTTTGTCTCCGTCCCACGGTGCAATACAACCAAAATAAGGTAAAATAAAATGAGGTAAAATAAGATAAATAATATTTACAGTAATAAATCTGATTGGCTACAGACATTTCCTTGCTGAAAAAAATGCATTTGTGAATCTAACCACGGCAGGGGAGTCTCAAAAATCTCACACACAAATGCAGTGAGATTCACAAATGACAAAGAGCTTGTAAATGCAGACTGAACAGTTTGTATATAAATGTAACAAGATCCAAATGTGTTTTTAAATATATATGTATATGATATATTTGTGGATTTCTATTACATATACACAACTATAAATATTTGTGTGTGAATCAGAAATACATTTGTGATTCTTATTTTTTTATTTGTGGATTTGTTTTACATTTATATAGAATGAAATACATTTGTGAATCCTTCTGTGTGCATTTGTGAATATTGAGACTGATCTAACTCCATAGAAGTTGGTACCCTTTCATCCAGCTTCTTGCCCTGTAATTGAACCAGTTTGAAGTAGTGGGGGGGGTATCTGGAAGTCTGAGCCAGCCTGTGAGCTGCGACTTGACACAGACAGAAGCACACACACAACAGCAAACTGTGAACAAGTTGAAATTCTTGGGAAGCTGATGTTCTGGGCTGGATTGTTAAACAGAATCCATTTTGACAAACAAATTGGTGCAATGTTGAACCGTAACGACTGTAGTTGGATTTCATCACAGCACCCCTCCATTGGTGGGGTTTCCAGGGCACCTTAGGGTTGTGCCTGAACACAGATGGAGCAAACTGTGAGCCTAAATCAATCAATAAGGCAACACCAGCAGGTGAATCTGTGCCCGTTGGGCAGAATCACATCAACATGACAACTTTGAGGTAATTTTGATATTTTTTATTTTGATAATTTTTTTCCAATTATTGTCAATTCTGTATTTATTTGGATCTTTGTATTTTAATTGTATTTCATATTTGGATGT
Organism: Labrus bergylta; assembly: GCF_963930695.1. Taxonomy (NCBI): domain Eukaryota; kingdom Metazoa; phylum Chordata; class Actinopteri; order Labriformes; family Labridae; genus Labrus; species Labrus bergylta. Next base: position 12,166,934 of record NC_089204.1, on the reverse strand, counting down.
TTAATCTTCTCTGTGATTGTTAATTGTTTGTCAAGTGATTTTTGTTTTTCGGTCCTGAGCCTGTGTGTCTTAGAAAGAGATAGGGTGACTATCTGTTTCTAAGACATGGATTAGAGCAGGGGTTGCCGGCCCTTATCTTTGGGAACCACTGGATTAGAGGATGCTGTTTTAGTTTTCAGCAGATCCTCCACTGTGACAATCATTGTCCTGCTCGGCTCTCTTTGTAGGCCATAAAACAAGCATACTGCTCCTCAGTCTTGAGCTTTCTCTTCTCATCCTGCCTCTCTCGGTTATGATGGAATTTGTCCACCCAGTAACCAACTTTCAGTTTCTTTGTCCACCCATGTGAGGAGCTGCTTTTAGGAGGTTCTGGTTTGTCTGAAGTAAGAGACTTTGGTGCAGCCTTCGCAGCAAAGAGGAGATAGGTGGAGTTGTTTTGGTGGGGCTTTTCTTCGACAGGCTCACTGTCTGTTTTCTGCTCTCCAACCCAGTTATTGATCAGGGGTTTCTTTCTACCCTGATGCTGTTGTGCAGAGGTTGGGGGATCAGGCTGACTGTTGATTTTCTGCTCTCCAACCCAGTTATTGATCAGGGGTTTCTTTCTACCCTGATGCTGTTTTGCCTTGAGCTCAGAGGTTTGGAGATCAGGCCTTGCTTTGTCTCCTACTCTTGGCAGGGAACAGAGCCCAGCCTCCTCTCGCCTCCTCTGCTGCTCCTCTTCCAGAGCTTTTATGGTGTGCTTGGGACTTTTCCCCTGATCTTCTTTATCCACCTGTAAGAGCATACTCCACTGAGGCGTCTCAGCTTTCGGCAGGGCCTTAAGTTCATTGGCCTTCCTCTCCTCCTCATCTCTCCGTTTGGCCTCTTGCATCTTCCTCACCTCCTCATCTTTTTCTTTCTGTCTTCTCAGACTTTCAGACAATTTTTCTCTCTCCTCACGCTCCATCTCGAGCTTCTCCACGGCCTCTAGAGCAACTCTTTCTCTGCGCTCCATCTCCATGGCTCTTAGTTCTTCACTCATTCTCCTCCTGGTCTCCTTCTTTTTCTCCTCAAAAGTCAGTTTTCCAAACCATACAAGCTCCGTTTTATCAATGAGGTCACTCATTTTTGGAGTTGTCTTCTTTCAGTACTCGTGCTGGTTTGATATCAGGGTTTGAGATGTCTCCTCTTCTGCAGGTTTGTGGTCAATGATCCTCCCAGACTTAAAGGTTCTCTGAAGTCACTGATGGGGCTTTGATGTGTCATCACAATGAACATTCTAATCTACACTGTTTACATTCAAACTGCACAGTGTTCCATATAACTCCATATAAGGCAATATACTCTATATTTCTGTATAATATCAAGCGGTAACCTAACTCATATTCAGGGTCCTCAAAGCTGCCCCTTCAGTTGAGTAAATATGATTCATACCATGCTTGAAAGCCCTTCCAGTTCTGAAAACACAATATAGTGCCTTCGGTTGTGTCCCTCCAGTGGAAAAGATGGATCCAGGACCCCCCAAGAGCACACCTCTAGTAGAATAAATGTGATTCAGGGCCCTCTCGAATTCCCTCCTATTGGACAAAATGTGATGTCAACCTTATGCTTTCTAGTAAGCCAAAGAAAGCACCTGGTGCCCATCTTGTTCTATTTTCCTACTCACAGAAAGTGTTGTGACCAGCAGTAATTAAAAAAAATGAAATAACTTTCACGATAACAGCTAGGGATGGGTACCAATAGTCCAGTACTCGAGTATTCATTGGTTTTCTAACCCACCTCTCTCTCTTGACTTGTGTAGCTGTAGTTTTGATATTCTGTGAGCTTTAATCGAGTATTCATTGTTGTCATTATCCAAGTAACGCTCACTACTCGCACACCTGCGCATGCACTGTTTCAGGCTACCATAGTTCTCTGTGAGCATAACATGCACCATGTCAGACATTACTGGGAAAAGTGATGTCAGTAACAAACAAACAAACGACAACAACAAATTAGACAGCTTAAAGTTGTCCAGGGTCGCCTTTTTAATAGATTAAGAAGAAGGGAAAAAAGAGGTGGAAAAATTCCCATGAAACATCGACTTAAACTAAAGTAATAAACTTTGAGAGTCATAAATGACCTTGTGCTCCTGCCATTTTCTTTTCTGCAGTGCAGCAGAACAAATGTCAGAGAGGAAATGATTATCAGAGCAGCAGCTGTCTCTATCAGATGCTGTTTTCTGCAGCCTATTATTTTCAAACAGGGCCCATTACGCAACCAAAGAACAACAGAGAAAGAAGAAAAGTGCAAATCCGTCCAAATGACTGGTAATCACAGCTATGTAGGCCAAAGGTGCTGCTGGAGTTTGGACCGGGCCCGGACAGGAGTCCCCCGCAGCTCCATGTGGCCCATGAGAAGGCTTCTGGTTCCCCTTGGGGTTAACGCTATCTGGGCCCGGCTCCAAACTCAAGCCCCAGGCCTTGATTGAAGCATTGAGAACTGGACTCTCTTATCTCATGGAAGCCCACTGGAGGAGTTGCAAGCACTCTGGTCCCAACCGACTGCTGGGCTTTATTCAGCATGGCGCTATCGTCAAAACACACACACACACACACTCTGACCCTCTGGCAGTGGGCACTCGCAAGCTTTTTTTTATGGTATTAGTAAGCTGTGCAGCGAGACATGGTGGACACACTGGAGTCTCTGTGTAAAAATGTTTGGATGCAGCTCTGTACATGTTTGAACATAATTGCGTCATGTGTAAATTATGCTCTAAAAGCGGCCAGCTATTATAGCAGCTTGTGTAGATTCTGGTGTAATTTGTCAGGGGGCCCCAGTATTGGGAGGGGTCTGAGATGCAAGATGGTCCCATGGTTTGTTTTGATGCTGAGCCAGAGCTTTAAGAAGGAAAATACAAGCCTAATGCATGCATATATCAGAAACACGCACATGCATTTATAATAACAACAAGTTTAATTTGACTTTGGAGTGAGAAATATGAGCTGTGAGTGTAACACACCTTGTTTTCTTGTTCCTCTCTCCAGGCTCTAGCAGCAGCAGCAGTGGTGACAGTGAGGAGGACATTCAGATGGACAGTCTGTATCTGAAGTCTTTGGAGGGCTTTGTCACTGTGGTAACGTCCGAAGGCGACATTATATTCCTGTCTGAGAACATCAACAAATTCCTGGGGCTCACACAGGTAAGCAACCATAGAAGCACACAGCAAGGATTAGAATAAAGGCTGGCATTGATTGTTGTAAAAAGGAACTTTTAATAAACTTGATGAACATGCATGCAGGCAAACACAATTCTGCAACTTCAAAATAAATATTACGAAGAAAAATGAAAAAAAATGTAACCAGTGGAGTAAAAAAGTGTGGGACTACATCAGACATAGCTGAAACCAGGTAGGAAAAATTAGCAGGATTTCAAATGATGTTTATGATCTTGTTCAGGTCAACAATGAGGCTCGATTTAAAACTTACTCGGCAGTTTTTATTGACTGGTATTAACTTAAAAAAAGCGTACCACAGAGGAGAAAATGGATTGTCTTTGTTTGATGACTCTTTGCAGTGAGCGATTGTTACATTCCACAAGATGCCTAGGGGATGAGGGGAGTAACAATAAATTAAAACCCAGGGAAAAGAAAATAGGAACTAATGTAAGCAAAGTTAAAATGGATTTATTAACAAACTAAAACACAATGTGCAACACAAAACAAGCTTCTTCTACAACACACAAAACAAAGAGAAGCCAATTCAAAACTAACACTCAAGATATGAACAATAAGGCCTTAATCGGAACAAAATTCCTTCCACAGAAGGATCACACTCAATTTCTTGTCAAAGACACACGCAGTCCAACGACCCACTGGCAACTAGCAGCCTCCTCTCCTGCTCTTTATAGTTTGCCCCTGATTAGTAATTAGCCACAGGTGTGACTGGGCACTCTGAGGCTGAGGAGCAACACCTGGGGAGCACACACACAGGAGAGAGAGAACAAACACACAAAACTACGGCACGTAACAGCAATGGGATGAGTTTCTGCTTGTTTTGTGTTGAAACAAGTTCTGTAGGGGCCACAACAACCCAAACAAAAAAACCCTGCTTTTGTCTTGTGTTTAACCAAAGCAAACTGGCAAACAAGTCTCACCCTGATACTCAGTGTGGTGACCAACTTCTGCTGTAAAGCTGTCACAAGACAGTCGTAGGAAAGTTATTTTTCCATGTAAAAATGTTACCTGTGTTTATTTTATTGTTATAATGTTGTTCTTATTATTCAGGTGGACCTCACTGGTCACAGCATCTTTGACTTCACTCATCCATGTGACCACGAGGAGATCAGAGAAAACCTCAGCCTGAAAACAGCTGGTCAGTATAAACACACACCTGTTATCCTCATTACACATACCATCTAATTCTTCTATTAATTATTATCAATATTATTTATTTGATAACCACCCCCCACAAAATACATAAACAAATAGTAATATCATATGTCGGTCCCTGCTACTCTTTATTTAAAAAAGTCTGTATACCTGTTGTACCTGGTTATGTACCTGGTTATGTACCTTCTGGAAATGCAACAGGAGCAAAGATCATGAGGTCAATAAAAGGTAACCGGCTGGTCTCATAAAACCATAAACAGGGCGGCTGTGTGCTTCACATGGAAATCTGCCCATCACATGATGTAATGTGTGAAAGTTGCTCTGAAGTATATAAAGGTAACAGAGTCAAAGTCGTCATCTGCAGAGCACAAATTAGCCAAAAAGATAAAAGTCCCAACCAAATTTTCTTTTAATTTTTGATAACCTTGGCATGGAATAAGGTTTTTCCTCCGGGGAAAATCTAAATTTGTAACTATTGTAGTTCACATTAATATAATGGGACAAAAGTGAAACAAACAGAAAAGAAGTATAATGATGTCACTGTGCAGTTCGGGTTAGACAAAGCGATGGAAAAGGCACAGGAAATGAAAAATGTTGCAGTAAGGGTTTGTTTTAGTCAGCAAAATGTAGAATAGTAGAGTTAACTTCAATTCACAAATATAAATATAGATATATTAAACTGCTCTCTCCTCATTGAAATCAATTGAAACAAGACACACATGCTCAGATAAAAAAAAAGCGAGTTGGACACAGGGCCTTACCCACTTTCCAAAGGCTACATTCTTTGGCACAGTAACAAAACTTTATTTTCTTTGTAAAGTCCTGAACCTTTTTACATTTTTAAACATAAATGGTTGACCCAAGGCTGACTAGACTGGTAAAGCTTGTAATACAGATGTTTAGTTACAGAGCGTTCAATGCACATTTTTAACTTTACAATCTGAGTCAAGCCTTAAAGGTTATGAGACAGATTTTGTTGTTGGCACCATGGAAAGGGTCAGGCACAGTTTTAAGTGCCCCCAACAATTCAGCCCCCTCCCTTCTTTATGTGAGTCAAGACTAAATCCAAGGGAAAAGAAGCAAAAACAGCAAGTAGGGAGTTACATAATATTATCTATCTCGTGAAAAAGGGTCCAGAACAAACACGAGAACAGAAGGTCAGAGACCATATAGAGGACAACCTAAAGAGAGATACAACACAGAAGTGTGTGTGTGTGTGTGTGTGTGTGTGTGTGGGGAGTGCAGGGGGGAATGGGTTGATAAGCGCTGAGAGAGTGTGAACGGGAAGACGAGGAAAGACTCCGAGAGAGACGAGCTGGTCATTATCTGTTACAGATAAGAAACATAGTATGTAACAGTATTTGTAGCACAATAATGTCACACAGGTTACAATGCAAAGTACAGATAGAAAAAAAAATGTCTATCAGTGCACACATGTGACACATGTTGATTCGACCCTCAAAGAGGCTTTTACTTTGGAAGGACACATCAGTACACGTGTAACACTGCACCACACAATCACACTCAGTAAGCTGTGTTGATAACTCTTATCAGCAGTAGCCACTAAACACACAAACAGAAAGTATCTTATATGTTATAGTCATTTTCACTTTAAAAGATTTATATATATATATATATATGAAAACACAAAATGTCGTCTTGTGTTAGGATGACAACAGAGGTGTGTTTTTGTATATCTTTTGTTTTAAGATAAAGACACACTGGTGAGTGTGCAGATTCACAAAAGACACACTTCAGCACTTCGCTCTGCAGCACCGGCTCTGTGGCTGAACTCTGACCTTGTGATGTAACAGCTTGGCCCCACTCTCTCTCTCTCTTGTGTGTGTGTGTGTGTGTGTGTGTGTGTGTGTGTGTGTGTTAGATAGATAGATACTTTATTGATCCCGAGGGAAATTCCAAGCATCCAGTAGCAGGTTACAAAGAAGTACATGACGTGAAACATTTGTTACAAATTAAACCACAAAACCGACGCCCCCCTCCCATACATATATATTAACCCGAAGAAAGATTTAAAGAATACCCCTAAATGAAACAAACTTAAACTGTGCAGTTAAAAATAGATTTAAAAATAGTGTTGTGTTATTTTGTGTGTGTGTTATTTTGTGTGTGTTGGGTTGTGTGTGTGTGGGAGAACTAGGCTGGATTCAACCTTGACCATTTCCAGGTCATTTAAAAATATCTCTCAAGTAATTTTGACATTATGAGAATACAAAAACGGAACAAAGAGGCATTTGTTCGGACACTTTCAGTCGCGTTTGTCTGAAAGTCATCAGTTAACATGGTCACTCTTTTAACCGTAACACCAGAACGTCACTTCACTGATATTGCTGATAAATAGAGGAGAATCCCTCTCCTTACACCGCTGTAGGATGAAACATCTACAAACGTACAGGCAGCTTTATATATTATTGATCGGTCTGGGTCAATAATGCTGCTGTTTGAGAAGTGAAGGGCAAGAAATTCCTCATCATTCAGGCATCGGTGAGCGCTAATTAGCTAACATTAGCTAGTTAGCGTTAGCTAGCAATACTATCAGAATAGTATCAGCTGTCAATTTTAGTGTTCTGGGGCAGTAATTTGAGTTAACGGCAGGAATATTTAGACTTAGTCAACACAATAATTGATGTCAGGATGAGGAAAAGTCTGTTGTTTCCCCTCACAGGGGCCACAGAGGGTCTAACTGCAGTAATCCACAAACGTCCTCCTTTCTGTTTTTTTTCTTGGATTAAATTTTGTACAAGCAAAACTCGGGCTCGTCTCCTCGTTGGTTAGTGTTAGAGTTGCCACCTTCCAAGCAGAAAAATAAAGGACACCCCACAGCGGGGTGCAACTCAGTAGGGGCCTCACCACCACTGGCCCAACGGTGGGGTGGGGCACCAGTTGTGGTGAATCAGGATTTAAAACGTTGTTTTAATGAAGTAATAAGACTCACACTTAAGTTTTGTGTTTTTGTAAATTATTTCAGAAAAAAAAGTGAAAATAAAGCACTTAAAACTTTGAGTGTAAAAGCAGATACAGTAATGTATGCACAGTGAAATGCACCTAACACGACTTCAGCAGATGCTTAGCTAGGCCTATCTAATTTACAACTTAACTTAAACTTCAAATAAAGTTATTAACTTAACATTAATTCATTAACAGAGTATTATTGAAGTGCTTTTGAAACTGCTGTAACATAGAGGGGAGCAGACAGATTATTAATTAAATAAACAGTACGAATATAATAGTATTTTTATTCATTCATTTTGTCCTTCAGTCTGTTGTTTTTGTTGTTTTTTCATGATGAATGATTCTATTAATATGGTTTTGAACTATTTTCTTATTGTATTAATTAAGTGTCTACTGTCGATATATTGATGTTGTATTGATGATATCTCGCCCAGGCCATACTGTGAATACAGATTTGGCTAAAATAAATGTCATCTTCTTGTTTTATGTACTGAAAAATGTTCACACTATCCAAACTATACTGGAATAACCTATCTATTAATATCGGAGAAAATATATTAAGTAGGCCTTCAACAGTTTCCTTTACATTATATTCATTTTCACTGACACTGTCAAGCCAGGCATTACTTTCTACTCACATCTGTATTTCTGCATACGTTTACGTTTCAATGGTGCACGGTATCAGAGACAGCTGCAGACATGTTTCCTTCTGACTCCTATGACTTTCTCTCAACCAATCACTAAAGAGCTCTCATTGCTCATGCCAAAAAAGAACCAAACAAACCAGCGGACGCTCTGAGGAGGCGGGAACTAGCCGGCTGAATGCGAGCCGAATGATGATGAGTTCAAGGCGTCTTGGAAATACGGGACAAACCGGGACGGGTGGCAACCCTAGTTAGTGCATCGCATTAAACAACAACTGTATTTCATTTGAAAAATTTTAAAATAAAACAGATGAAAACATGTAGGTGGCAACTGAGACCAGTAACTTCTCAGGAGTGTACAGTGGTAGAGAGCTTTTCTTGCCCTCCAGGTCGGCTTTCCATCACGTGAAAGCTATGAATAAGATACATTAATACAGTAGTGGATGGATATTTAAGAACCAGTTTGAAAAGAGTTTGTTAAAGCAACATGTTCCAAACACAGAGTACAAGTCCAGCAAAAATGCTGTGTAATTTAATTTAAAAAAAAAAGGACTGGCCAGATTTTGCACATGTTTGAGAGTTTTAGAAAATTATTATAGACAACATTAATCACACATAAAAAAAAAATGCTCTTTTATGAATTTTTGAATGTATCACCAATAAACAGTAATTGTGTTGTCCAATGCGTTCTGCAATGATGACTCAATGTTGTGTTGTTTGTGCCCCAGCTGTATCATTGGGTTGAATTTTCCCGCTGACTGTTTGTATTTCAGGCAGCAGCTTCAGTAAAAAAGGCAAAGAGCTGAGCGCTGAACGAGATTTCTTCATGAGGATGAAGTGCACGGTGACCAACAGAGGACGCACCGTCAACCTAAAGTCAGCCAGCTGGAAGGTGAGGGAGAGAGAGATCTGAGAATGAGCCAACACTTTTGCAACATCTGCACATCTTATGTGTGAAATCATGCTTATAAAAAAATAAAGAAACACAACCATTAGACTCAGGCATACAGGCATTGGATCACTGGTTTGAAACCATTTACAACATCTTGTGAAACCTTAAAATGTACAGGTCCGATTTTTATCATCTTGTAAACAGCCAAATTAAGAGAATTATTTGAGGTTCTGTAATCACTTTTTTACAAGAAAAACAAATATGCAAATATACGTACCTATCCTTCCAATAAACACTTAAGTCCTGTCTCTGTTCCACTCTAGGTGCTGCATTGCACCGGACACCTGAAGATGTACACCAGCTGCCCTCCACGAGGGCTGTGTGGCTTCAAAGAGCCTCCACTCACCTGTGCTGTTCTGATGTGCGAACCAATCCCACACCCGTCCAACATCGACACGCCGTTGGACAGCAAGACCTTCCTGAGCAGACACAGCATGGACATGAAGTTCACCTACTGTGACGAGAGGTAGGCTCACACACAGGATTACAGACGCTTGTCGGGAGAGCAGTGTTTTCATTTATCACTGTTTTATCGCTTTTTCATGAAACAGTAAAATGACTGTGCAAACTGAAATGTGGTTAAATGAGAATAGAAAATGCTAAATTGTAGAATATTGTATTGCATTACAGACGCATTCAGAGGTCTTTAAAGACATACCAGATTTTGATTATTATCATGCTTTTTATTGTTAAAAGTCCTTAGGTCAGCATTTCAAATTGAAACACATTCAGAAGTAATCAGTGCCTTAGCTTATGTCCTACAGTCATTTTCTTTTCTTTAACGAAACCAGTACTTGATTTATCGTGGCATATACTGTAGATAAGATAGTTTAATAATGCAGAACAAATCGTTGCAGATTGATCAAGTATTAAGGTACAGTCGAATAAGATTCACACAACACAACAGAGCAGAGAAACAGTGAAACAATGCCTCAGAAAAAGCACAAGTTCAAGTACACATACGTTCAAAAACAGTATTCAGCAGAAGAATAAATAATGGTAGTTACATTGATTGTAGTATTGAAACAACAGCAAAATGAGCTCAATAATTCAGAGTCTGAAATGTTCAAATAGTATCTAAAGATTGATTGAATCAGAAAAAGGATTAGTGCACCCGTTGGGTTTTTAAAGAGGCAGAGTAAAGTTCAGAAGAGTTCAACAGAAGAGCAGCATCATTTATGGAGCACTGCCAGTTCAAACAACGTTTAGTGCATAGAGTTACACACACACACACACACACACACACACACACACTTGCATGCTACCACAAGACTTTTTGACTGATTACGTTGCTGACTGATTAGGTTTGACTTGGCAGAGGCGTCAGTGAGAAATATAAGCCAGAGATGAAACATTAATACTTTAATAAGATGCTCTCACGACAGTGTCAGACCGTGCCAACTGTTTCAGATCACAGATACTTGTGTAGACAGACCTTAAAAAACAAAAATAAACACACTCCAGAGTTGTAAAGATGTCACTTCAGGCTGCTGACAGCTGACAGGAGACATGTCACTCGGACTACAGAGGGTGGCTTCCTGCTTGGAGGTTGTACACACACACACACACACACACACACACACACACACACACACACACACACACACACACACACTGTTTTGAGTTACACAACCCCTTGTTTGCAGACCTGTAATCTCATCAAGTTGCTCAAGCAGGACAAAGGTTACTGTTGGAGAAAAGTGAGTGTGCATTTTTTTACGCTGAGGCGTCTGTGTGTCACTGTGCTAAAAACAAGGACAAACTTTCTGTTTCCCCTGCTTTGTGTCATTTACTCGCTGCCCAAATCTTCTCTCCAATTACACAAATGAGCAAATGAGCCCAGCGAGGACTTACTGTAGGACTCATTAGAGAAGGGACAAAATGTTTCTTCTTCTGCTAGTTTCTGGCACTTTGAGAGTTTGAGTAGGAAAAGGAAAGCACAAAGAAGAATAAAAAGAGAGGGATGAGCGAAGAAGGGAAAATAGTGAAAATAAATAAAACCTCTTAGACTTAAATAACATCCAAAAATGTCCAGTTTCTTCATGATATGCATGATTGGCTGGGATGTCCCCATCTATACCAGCTGGCCCGTGCACACTTTACAAACATCAGAGTTGTTCAAATAAATTCGATGTATAAGCTTGACAACTAAAGAGTTCTATGAAGGTAACTGCACACAAGCTGGCACATACTGTATCTAAGGTCCAAAATAAAAGTGAATGAACACTCTCACGCCAGAGTTTTTGTATTCAGAGTGCTCAGGCTTTAGCAGTGGCCCAGGCATAAATCCTGAATCCTACAGCTCGACTTTTTGCTATTCATGAATTTAAAGTTCACACCTTTATAAAATCTAAAGTGAAGGAAAGGATCAGATCAGTCTCAGTTCATACAGACGATGGGCCTCATTCACCAACCGTTCTCCTGAACAAATGTATTCGTATAGAGGTTTGTTACCCTGTATAAACCAGCTCTCTCAGAGTGCTCAATTTTGGTATGTGTCTCTTTAAATGCAATGACCCCCCCCCCCCCCCCCCATCTATCTATCTATCTATGAGGCCCAGTGTTACTTATTAGAAGAATGCCTTTATATGTCCCTATACTGGTCTTTGAGATTAATTGGACATACTGTACAATGACCTTTAATGAAACTCAGTCTGGTTACAGACCTTAATGTAAATCCTAAATAATAATAATAATCATTGTATTAAAATAGTGCCTTTAATAGGACAGGATGGTATGAATACAGTCAACGAGCTCATCCTTATACACAGGACCTGATGGGGAGCAAATAGGCTACATAGTTACAGACAATAATAATCAAAAGAACAAGATACTGTAAAAAGTTATTTAGATTTAGAACCAAAAGCTATCTAAAATGAATGAATGAATTTGCTAATGAGCTAATATTTCATTCTCTGCTCTACATTTTTTATATTTTCTTTGCTCACCTCCTAAAGTCACACATTTCCCCTCATTTTGCACCTGTCACCACTTCTTTGAACCTTGTTTAGTCCACTTTGCTTGAAGATGTGCCATTCCGCTCGTCTCCTCTCTTTCATTTCCTCGGCTCCTCCTGCCGCCCTCTCTTTCCTCTCTGAGCCTGCATCTGTGAGTGTTATGTAATCTGAGGACAAGAGTCTTTTCTGCACCAGCAGACCGTCCACTCTTCTCCTCCTCTTCTCGTTCTCTGAACTTCTCTCACTACAACTTCGAACCTCGCTTTAATCTTCATCCTACTCTGACTTTATAACTTACAATTTGTGTGTATGATTAATAAAATAAAAACAGGAATTCTAGTCTGGTGATTCTTCGATCATTTTGTGAAAGGTGACGAGCAGAATTGGAAAACGTATTAAAGCAATAGTTAATTACCAGAAGGCTGTCATTTTGTTTTGTTCTCATAGTTACGAGATTTAAGTTTGTGTGTCTTTATAAACCTTAAGAATTAAACTCAGAGTAAGAGTAGCACGTTTAAAAATCGGATGAGTTTTTAGCTGGTTATGGAATAAGCTTAAGGTTATGGAAAGATAAAGATAAAGACCTACAAAATCAATGGAGACCATCAGCATTAACATGAGTTTTACATAATTATTTTGGAATTCCTGTAAAGAGAGACAAAGACAAAGTGATTAACTGCTCCCTGCAGGAACAGATATTTGTACACTTTCCACAGCACAGGTGCTCTAAGTGAAACATTGCACTGTTCAAAGAAAGCAGGATGAGATTTTTGGTTTCAAAATACTCCTTCAAGCGGCACAAAATCAGCAAAGGGAGGAACTTGGTCCACAAGGGTCACAAAATAAATGCAATGCAAAAGTTTCTCGCAGGAGCTTGGAGCAGGATTAAAAACATCAACCAGTGTAAAATAAAACATGATTTTTTTTAGAAACCTTAATTTAACTTGATCATTATTTGTAATGGACTTTATCATTCCTCATCAATTCAACAATCACTTAACAACTATAATTGAACACAATTTAAAAAAATAAAAAGCTAGTAATTTGTTTTTTTGTCACCATCAATATGTTTCAATGGAATTAAAATCAGTTGCTCAGTTTGGTCAAATGTTTTGAAGATTCAGTTGCACGTCCTCTAATAAAGTTTAAATCTAAAAGTCAAATACCATCGCAAACTGCTTCTTGTTCTTATGGTAGATGTTTTTGTTGGACTTTCGTCCCATCAGACTGAAAGTGCAGAGGAGGCCACTTTAATTTACTCAAAGCATGATGAATTGTGTGCATTCTTTGTCCCAGTTTACCCTCTGCGGTCTCCTTAAAGCCACCAAACTGTGTGTTCACGGGGTCATTTCCTGTTGTTGGTTAGGATTATGTTCTCACAGAGCAGTTTGTTGGGAAGAGAATCTCCATTAAATCAAAATAAATGAGTGAATCAACAACCTCTTACAGGCCAAAACAACTATACTGTGATCTCCTCTCTTATGCTAAAATAACTCCTTTTTATGAATAACAACATTTTTAAGATTTTCATGCAACCATAGTGTCTCTTTTTTTGATAACCACATTACTGCTTCATGTAATTTACATGTAAAATTCATGTGTTGGATATTAACTGGGAAAGAGAAGCTGGAGAAATGAAATGAAACGGAAGAAGTGAGGTTTTTTTTTTTTTTTTAACTAAGAAGTTTAAAGTCAGCAATAAAATCCTGATTAATAAAGTGCTCATGATGAGTGTGACAGAGAGAGATAAGCTGTTCTCAGAAGCACAGAGAGTTAGCAGAAAGAGAGAGAGAGAATGTGAGCCATTCTTATTTTTGGACGACTACGCCTCTCTGTTTGATTTACAAAATCATGTGTGAACCCTTTTGAAGTGAAGAAGTAAAGGACAGAGCACAGGATTTGTCTTAATGATTACATCTAGGTAGGGCAACAACAATTGAATTGATTAGCATTCATTCCTTTACATTTCTTGTACATTTCTGTTTGTGTGTGTGTTACAGGGTTACAGAGTTGATGGGTTACACTCCTGACGATCTGCTGGGTCGTTCAGTCTACGACTTTTACCACGCCCTGGACTCTGACAGCGTCACCAAGAGCCACCACAACTGTAAGTGCACGAAACAGTCCAGGTGATCATGAAGTTATTTGCCCCAACAGAAGAGGCCCCCATGTCGTCTCAAGAGGATGAGATGACCAATCAGAGCTCTTTCATCTTGCTTATTTCAAGTTTGCAAGATTAGGGAATCTACTGCACAATTGAATCATCATAACAATCGTTTGACTGTAGTCACCTAAAACTGAGAACCATTGTGCTATTTTTTGCTTTAGTAAGAGCTCTTCATATCTACAATTCACTTAGCAGACGCTTTTATCCAAAGCGATGTTCATCAGAGAGTATGGGAGATACAACACAAGCAAGGATCTTTCATTAGAATTGATTTATGTAAAAATCAAGATTCTTATCATCTGAGATTTTCTAATAGATTGATAACGTCCAAATTTTTTTTTTCTTCTAATCAGTATCTTACTGCTAAGTGCTAAGGCTAGCTCTTTAACTCAGTAGATTGTCAAATGGAGCGGCAAGACATTCAGCCAGTCTCACAAACGACTGGACTAGATGTACTAATTCAAAAATAGATTTTAAATCATGAATCCAGAATCGTTTTGAATCAAAAAATAGATTCTGAATCGAATCGTGAGACACCCAAAGATTCCCAGCACCTAACCTTCATATCCTCTTCCTTATGATAACATGATATTTGATATTTTCTTCTTCTTTCTGAAACAGGCTGACATGTTTCAGTCTGTGTGATAAACTGAACGTCCTTGTGTTTTTCACTCATTAACTGATAAATGTGCTTTTAATTAGCTCTGTGATGAGGTCAAAGAAATCCCCAACATACACACTGAGATCTCAGGACTCTGAGCAGTGCAGGTGGTGTATTCTAGAGAAATAAAACCAATGTGGGTAGTTTTGCTAATAAGTTACCAATTATTATACCGCCTGATGGTGCAGGCATTATTCATTTTGTATCTTCTCCTAGTAAAGATATTGGGAAACTGAGTAGGTTAAGTATGTGTCTCTCTGTATGCATGTGTCTGAGTGTGCACAGAGCATGGGCGAGGTACTAAGATGTCTTTATTACATCAAGCTACGCCACTGATGTCCTCTAGACAGGGGACCAGGTGGCCTCTATTACAATCTAATGGGTTAGTGTGTGTCAGTGTGTGCGTGTGTGCATGTATGCATGTGCAGGCGTGTGCGTGCATGCGTGTGCTAACAGGGCTCTGAAGTGTCATGGCTTTTCTCTTCACTAACAGTATAAGTCATTAGACGCTCTGAGCAGCAGTGACAGAACAAAAGGAAAAGTGATTTGGTTCCTAAGCCAGAACATTTCTGACTCAGGAAAATAATGACACTTCTGTCCATGTGCCTACTTGTCTGTGTGTGTTGTCAGTTTGCAGTGCTGATTTATCATTGTTTATTCCTTTGAACATCTGTGTCTTAAGCAGAACAGGAACAGACTTTTGAATTGGACGTAGGGCTTCAGATTGTCAGCAGAGTGTCTGTTTTGTGTTGTATGTAGATCGGATGTTTCATGTGACTATTCTACGGTCCCTAATGGGTTGGATGAAAAGCTCTCTATCCATCTCTCTTTCTCTACGTCGACCGGCTCTCACGGCCAACGTGACCAGCCTGTCGATCAGCACATGCTAACAGCGCTGTCTGCTACATGTAACGTTGCACTCCAAACCCACACACAGACACACACACATGCAGTCACTGGCCTTGTGTACACTCTCTGACCACGGTCCTGTTTCTTTCCCACGCCAGAGCTGAACTTTGGACTGAAGCCAGAACATCTCCTTCTCAGCTCAAAAGTCAAACATCCCAGTTTCCTCTCATAACTAATGTTTTGTTTAAAGCCTTGCACAAAATAGATACATGGATATTTAACAAATTATTATGTACTCAAATAGCACACAAAAAGTAATTTCTATCTAAGAAGTGTGGCCTGATACTGATTTGTCAAGTATTGTAACTGAAGTTTTAAAATAAAAATATCTCTCTTGCTCTCCCTCTCTGTCTCTCTCTCTCTCTCTCTCTGTCTGTCTCTCTCTCTCTCTGTCTCTCTCTCTCTCACTCTCTGTCTGTCTCGCTCTCTCTCTCTCTGTCTCTCTCTCTCTCTGTCTGTCTCGTTCTCGCTCTCTCTCTCTCTCTGTCTCTCTCTCTCTCTCTGTCTCTCTCTGTCTCTCTCTCTCTCTGTCTCTCTCTCTCTCTGTCTCTCTCTCTGTCTTTGCAGTGTGTACCAAGGGTCAGGCAGTGAGCGGTCAGTATCGAATGCTGGCTAAGGACGGAGGCTACGTCTGGGTTGAGACCCAAGGAACGGTGATTTATAACAGCCGCAATTCCCAGCCCCAGTGCATTGTGTGCGTGAACTACGTCCTCAGGTGAGCAGTGACATCATCATTGTGAATACAGGTCATGCAGAATGACTCTAAAATTTGATTTTTAATCAAAAGTCGGTTGAGTTTGAATTGAATTAGTTTAGAAGGCTAAGTCGTCTAAAACAGTAAATACAATCAAAAAAGCCCAAAATCAGGCACTTTTTAGGTGCTCATAAGACTCACCAAAGCACCAAAAACCTCCAAAGGTGACTCGTTCTTGTTGACCCTATCTGCTTAGACATCTTTGCATGCTCTTTGCAAATGAAAACCCACTATCAAGACTATTGCAAATGTATCTCAATATCCACACATGACCCATCTTACTCAACCCTCCTCCTCCACTCCTGCAGTGACATTGAGGAGAAGTCGATGATTTTCTCCCTGGAGCAGACTGAGTCCCTGTTTAAGCCGCGCCACATGAGCAGCTTCTTCTCCGCTGGAGGTGCTGGTGTGACCGCAGAGCCAGGAGACACCCTCTTCCCCAAATTCAAAGAGGAGCCGGAGGACCTGGCCCAGCTGGCTCCAACACCCGGGGACACAATCATCGCCCTCGACTTTTGTTAGTATTGACCCCCTTATGAGCATTTAACTTTGTGTCAGTAGGTCAACAGCAATGTACAAGGATGCATCCTGAAAAAATACAACTTTAGTGCATTATTACAACATGTTGAACTGCCAAGAAAGAGTTCAATAGTAAATAATCCTCCTCCTTTAAATCCATTTTACATTTATTTTACCAGACAGTTATCTGGTTTATAAAGCATAGGAATAATCAGTATTGTTTCTTCAGCTACCCACTGGTCAACTCCACTATGTATAAGGTTTCATGATTTGACATTTTCAGGACACCAATCAGAAACGATGAAATAAAATAGTCTATTAAAATCCAGGAAAAACCCCCTTCTTGCATAAATGATATTGGATACTTCATCTTCTCTCCACTCACTCTATCGCCTGCTTCTTTCTCGCAGGTGGCACTCAGTTTGAGGAGCCCCAGCAGCCAGCAGGATACATCCCAGTGTCCGTGTCAGCTATGCCCCCTCCAGGACCTCGGACCTGGGCCAACGAAAGCCACCAGCCTTCCCCTCCTGTGTCATGCCAAACCCCTGCTCAGGTTCAAAGAGACATGGCTAACATGGCCAGCACATTCACCATGCAGCAGAATCCATCACCCGGCAGCACTACTCCGAGCCTCAGCAGTTGCTCTACGGTGAGGACGTGAAGAACCCGAACAGTCAATTAAATTAAGTAATTAGTTAGTGAGCAAGAAACTGGCTGTGTTTGTTTCACTTTGTTCTTTCTGTGTTCAGTGAAGCTAATGGTCACTAACTGTGTGTGAGAATAACGGGGGTGGATATTTGGATGGAACACTCACACAGTGAATAGTGCCTTTGTCAAAACTCATGTCTCAACGTTTGTTTCCATCTATCTATCTTATTCCCCGCTTTTCATTCTTCTGTGTTTTCCTTCCCTATTTCCTTTTTTTTTCTACCCCTCCATCTCTGTTTCCAACCTGCAGCCAAGCAGCCCGGGCGATTACTACAGTTCATCCGAGAGTGACCTGAAGGTGGAGCTGACTGAGAAACTGTTTGCCCTTGACACTGAGTGCAACGGCGGTTCTGAAAACACTGAGGTGTGTCCTTTTTCTCTGAAAGATGATTACTCTTCTCTCTTACTGTCCACTTGACTGCTCTGTGATTCGTTCATTTGAATTGCCTTATGAGGCAAATACTGGCATTACTTGTCCCCCCTTCCTTCATGGGAAAAATGTTAATTCAAGATTTTCCCCTTTTTGATGACATCCACATAATTATTATTTAAACTTTTTGAACATTTGGTAGTCAGTTATTGTAAACATAATATTTTTGGTAGAAGTTTAAGAATATCCCTTTACAAGTTTGCTATAACCAAGTTTAATTAAAAGGCCAGAATAATCAAAGACACCTCTCAGACATTCTGGGAACTATAACTGTCTGTGTATCAATTAGGCGTCTCTGTGGAGGTACAAACTGTTTAAAATTATTGTCTGAATTTGTTTCATTCAAGAGCAGAAATGAAACCATGCAGAGGCTGAAATATACTGTTAACATTTGAATTTGCCGACATTTTAACCAACCAGTTGATCTCTCTATTCCCAGAGGGACTTAAGTGACCTAGATCTTGAGACTTTGGCTCCATACATCCCAATGGACGGTGAGGACTTCCAGTTGAATCCCATCATCCCAGAGTCGGAGCCCCTCGAGGGGGGTCCTGCAGGATCCATGGGGAGCAACAGCAGCTTGCCTCAAACGCACCAGGGCGCCCACCAGAGCTTCAGCAGCATCGCCAGCCTGTTCCAGCCCCTTTCCTCTACACCTCAGGGCCAAGGTCACTACCAGCACCAGTCTGCTGCGTCCTGGGCCACAAGCGAGAAGAGGGGCTCCAGCCAGGGGACCATAGACCCCTGCATAGGGTCTTACATGATGGGGAACATGCAGCATCCCCCATACCAGGCACCAGCCAGCACCCCTCTGTCCTCCATGGGGGGCAGGCAGAACCTGCAGTGGCCACCAGACCCGTTGTTAACATACCAACAACAACAATCACGAAACACCAAGGGCTACCTGATGGAGCCTTTGTCAGGAGAGGAGAGATTGTCCTGCCAACAGAACATACCACACATGATGCAGAAACAGAGGTGATGTACCAACGTTTGTGCATTAATGCATTAAACCAAGACAATGCCAATGCCTAGAAATGATTTTAATGCAAGGCGTGTGTAGTAATGCGTATGTATGTGTATATGTTCAGGTCCATTGACAACTTCGTACAAGCCTACAAAGACATAAGTCCAGCCAGAGTGGCCATGGCCAACAGTATCAAGCGCTCCTTCACCCAGATGGCTGTGGTGAGTTACTGAGAAACTACAATATGAATCATACAAATTCCAGTATTTTTAAAACTTCCAGTAGATGGCTCTAGCTGATCATTTGAGTTTTTTGTGTTATTGTGGGACACATGTGTTTAAAATGGTTAGTGTGGCTCCAACACAATAATTGTTGGAGAAATAGCAGCTTCAGAGTTTGAAGCCCCTTGTTCTGCAAGGTAACAACCTGAGCATGCCAGTGGCAAAAAAAAACAAGCATTTTTAGCAATTGTATGGGCACAAATTCCAAAAGGGTTCAAACCAACAAATCATTTACAAACCAAAGCATGACAATTTAGGGTCCATGTTTAAAAATACCAAAGAAGTTCCCCAATCAAGTTTCATTTGCAAAGGGTTTCAAAAAGGGTCTAGATCCTGATGATGAAAAATTTGACCAGTGTGGAACATCAAAAACATTGCGTGTTCCTCAATTGTCCGCTTGGGGCTTGGGAACCCATATTAAATGATCCATTTAACATTAGAAAAAAAAAATTTGACAGGCTGGTTCAACTAAACAATTTGGTATCAATAGCTCATTTCTCTATTGGTACACACTGTACTGGTGTGGATTGTTGTGCTCAATTTTCCATTATTAGAGGCGAGGTTGAGTTGACTGACAGGTGGTTGCTTTGTAACTGTTTGCCAAATGGCTTGAGGCCCGCCTCAGCTCTGTGTCTCTGCCTGTTGTTAGATGGATCGAAAGTTAGGTTATGATAGCATTTCCAACATGGCAACCGCCACCTTTCAGCCTCAAAACTGCCCTTTAGAAACCAATGGTTAACATCACTGAGAAATGTTAACAGTGTATGTTTGGAATAAATGGATATTTCAGTCTTCTCATGGTAAACAGACACTGATTGAACATGTGTATTGCAGTTTCATGTCAGAAACGGGAACAGTAATTGATCAAAATGTTAACAGAAATAAAACAACAATGAAACAGCTTCATCTAGTTTAGCTTTATCTTGTTTTGAAATGATTAGCTTAATATTAGTAAGTAATAGAGAACATTCTACTTGATCTGATTATGATGAAAGACAAAGCAGGGTCTTTTATATTCAGGGTCTTTTTTCACAACAAAAAAAAAGAGCAGCACATTAAGAAGCCATGTGTTTGTGTTCCAGGGTGAAAATAAACCTTCAGACATCATGTGGAAGAAGATGAGGGGGGACAGTTTTGGCAGCATGGATCGCTCCCTCAGTGCCGGATCACTGGCAGGTACGAGCTCCCACTTTGTGTTACAGTGCAACATGTCTTACATTACCATCTCTTCCACCCAACAACCGTTTGTGTACCTTACTCCATCTCAGATTTAGGGCTGGAGAGGATGATGCCAGGCAGTATGTCTTCATGTCTGCATCAACACAGGAAGTCTCAGTATCCAGCAGCTGGGATAGGTGGTGTTTTTGAGAAACACCTTTCCCAAAAGAGCTGCAACTATTCCCAGTATAACAAGACTGAGGGTGAGCTCAACTACCTTCAATGTATTTTATTAAGGACAAAAAATAGTTTCTTTAACATCACTGTATTTTTACCCTTACAGTGATTTTCAGATTTTCACTGAAAAGATTAACTCCTTTAATTTCTGGGAGAATATTTCATTTCACAGAACATGTTATGATAAGCTACTGACTGTTACTGATACCTGCCTGTCCAGCTGAAGTGAACCCTAGACAGATTTGGTTAATTTTTCTTTCTATTTCTGCCATTTTCCAGGTGTTGCCAGTTGTTTACTGGGCACTTCCTTCGAGTCCTCCTACCTGCCGGAGTTGACCCGTTACGACTGCGAGGTCAACGTCCCTCTGCAGGGGACCCTGCACCTCCTCCAGGGGTGTGACCTGCTGAGAGCTCTGGACCATGCCACCTAGAGCCCCGATTCCGTAACCTGTTTGCAGCCCTAGACTTAAGCCTTTCTTTACATTAATACCTCTGGGCCCTCTGAGCGCCATGAGGCTAAGCTACCTATAGGGAATGGTATTCATAACCACATCCTGCCTTATTTAGCTTATTTGCCTCAGACCCACAATCTGTCCCCTGTTTCTTCATAGCTTTGTACATAGACCATCTACACAAGCTGATATATCAGGGTTAAGCCACTTACACCCCTCATTAGCGAAGCTTTGGACACCAATCAGAGGCAGGTTGAGTGTACAACAAGTATACAAAAGTTGCCCTACATTGAAAATAAGATATTGGTTACTCAGTGTACAAGATGTACACAGGACAAATACCTATGTGCAAAATGTTGCAACACTCTGTCTGCCCTGTGACAAAAAGCTGAATTTGGGTATTCGGTGTAAAGGGGTAATATTGCAGTGAGATTCAAACACATAACCTGCCTTAAAGTTGTCACAGCTGCAGCCATTAACCTGTAGAGGCCACAGCCAGGCGAATGATAGGTTTGAATACAAGCTTCAACCAAGTCTTACCCCAGACCTAGTCCAGGTCACAGACCCCTCACCCTGATATGTTCTCTATGCAGCTCAGTCCCCAGCCCAAACACCTTTTCTTTATCAGCTAATCTTTTAGCTCTGAAGAGAAGGCACTATACTACCTACATATTAACAAAACCAGCACTGTGTTTTACTTTGTGATCAGCATTTAGGCCCAGTCTACTTTTTCTCATTTTAACTAAAGCGTTGAGGAACAGTTGGGTATCATGAACTGGTTCTGAATTTTAACCATTTTTGAAAATAACAGGAATCATCAAAACATGAATTCTGCTTATGTTTGTCCCTTCCAAAAGATGCTTTTTAAATTACTGCGGTGCAATACGTTAAGCTCAATGTAGCGATAGTTCCAAATAAGATTCCAGGTATTAATTATTAATGTTGTTTTACTTTTTTACTTTTACAGCATGAGGCTGATAGCATTAGTTTACAAATGTATTGGATAATGATCACCTTAAGTCAAGAATTGTTGATCCAATTTTTTATCGCATTGGCAGATTTTTTTTTCTTTACATCTATTGGTTTTATTTAATTCTCCAACAAAAGCTAAGAACCAAAACTGAATGAGAGTGAATGAGCACAATCAGGACCGAAATGATACCCAACTCTGCTCAGGCCTTTAAATAGGACCGACACAAACAGGTCATGGGCCTGCCTCTTCTCACCTGAGTCACTTTATCATAATCACTGATGTGTTTAAGTAACAGCAGAGTGCAGTGACTTCATTCAGTCAGACTCTGATTCTCACAACTTTCACAGTTTGGGTCAACTTTAATGATAAATAAATTCTTATGTTTTGTTCAGTTATTATATATTCTAGTTTTCTGTCCTTGAATTGAAGCAGTGTTGCTTTTATTAGAGCTCCTCATGTTATTTAATCTAAGCTGACGGGACACTTTACCTTATCAATACTGCTTTGTTTCTCCTCTTTGGCTTATTTCTATATTTTTACTCCACCCTACCAGATTCTTATTTTTCATGTCTGACTCACAGACTCACTAATAAATATATATTGCATTACATGTACCTTACTGTAACTTAATTTTTTTTTTTCTATCTTTTCTTGTTAAATCTGTCAGTCAGGTAAGTAGCTTGTGTGACTACAGGGTTTTTTTCTTATCGTGCAATTATCTTATTGAGCTTAAGCCTCTATAGTCAGCAGCAAAGCTAGCTGTGTTCACCAAAATGCATAGCTTGTACATAGAATCAGACTTACACACATTAAAAGAGTTTTGATATTGTAGACCCACAAAGACACTTCTCAGAGTACAGTAAAGCAGTGGTGTGAAAGGACCATCCAAGGGTCAGGGGTAAGGCACCGATCCTACAAGTAGGTTTCATTTTTATGTCAATTTATTTCAGTACAACTGTAGAGTTATCAACTTTGCTGTCATTTGCTGAAGACAGAATATGCACTTTTAAAAACAAAAAAGTACTCTAACCCAAAATACCATATAATATACTGTAGGTCTTTAGCTGCCTACCCCTGATACCAACCAAGAACGTATTGCCGTGAACAAGTGTCACTACAAATGGCAACATGTCCTCATACCTGCAGTTTTAGTACAAGACTGTTACCTGGAACATGTGGTTAACATTGAGAAATTGTCACAGTTTTTTTAGACAGCAAAACAACCTTGAGAAGTTTAGAGTTTAGATCATATGTTGGTCATAATACAAATGTAGGTTGCATTGCAAATGTTACCTACACAATTTAAGAAGTCACACAATGCCTGTAGGTTTCACAATGGACTTGAACCCTAGTCTCCTGTCTTCAGAAAATCCCATGTCAGATTACCACATTTTTGTATTGTTTCTCCTGTAGGAACTGCTTAGGCCCTAGAGATAGTTGCCGATCCTAAACCACAATAAAGTGGTTTTAAAAATGTAAAGTTTGTCCGATTTGTATGGAAGTCTTTAGAAGGCTCCTTTAAGCTACATGGAGGACATTAAGTGGGATTTGAAGGTCGTTTTGGCCAATCACAGGGGCGAATTAGATGTGCAATAGGGGGGGTTGGAAAAAAAAAGCATTCTGTCTGAACTGAGTAATAAGTACTTCTGCTCATCAGAACCAAAGAATAGAGCAGTTCTAATAACTTTGATTTCCTTTGGCTTGATATTAGGGCAAAATGTAAAAATATAAAAAATAAAGGCTTCTTAAGCTTTTAATCAACACAGGCCATGATGGTTGCCCCCCACCCCAACCCATTGTCTTTTGACACCACTGCACAAAGCAGGCAGTGTAAGGTCACATGACAGCATAGAAGTGCATGATCACTTCCTCTTTCACACTACAGTATAAGATGTATATAGCAGCATTAGCATTAGCATTAGCCTTGGTCTGAGTGCAGCACAGCAGCCTGGGAAGTGACTTTAATGTAGAGTGTTTGTATAATTTGTAAGGATAATAGGACAAGGCCAGTTTTTGTTATAATTAGATACACTGCGGCTGCCAATATTAAAAAGCTTTCAGTTGAGTATTATTAGTCAAATTAATACACGATGGACTAAGGCTAAGGTCAGATCATTTTTCAAACTACAAAATCTAATGTTCATCAAAATGATGTCAGTAATATAATCAACAGTATGCCTTCAGTGAAAACACTTGTTTCCCTCTCTTCTCTCCTATCCTGTGCTCAAAGTGTTTTTCTTTTTTTTTTATTCTCATTTTTTGAGGTTAATGTCATTGTGTGGTGACCACTTTTCTGTATCAATTATAGAGCTTTGTACACATATAAGTTACGTATTTAAAAGAAGACAAAACTAATGTTTCGGATAATGTTTTAAGTGTTTATGTGTCCTGGTACTTTGTCCTTATCTAAACCCCCTTATTTTATGCAGATGGATCAAATCCCTCACAGTGCTGATTCCTCTCATGCTGTTTCTGTTTCTGTGTCGTGGCATTTAGTTTTCAGTTTTTTAGTCTGTTGGATGGGCAGTACTGTTTTTA
This sequence comes from Labrus bergylta, assembly GCF_963930695.1. Taxonomy (NCBI): domain Eukaryota; kingdom Metazoa; phylum Chordata; class Actinopteri; order Labriformes; family Labridae; genus Labrus; species Labrus bergylta. The sequence continues at coordinate 12,142,309 of NC_089204.1, read as the reverse complement.
GTTCATGCTTTTAAGAAGATAAAACAACAAAAAATAAATAAATAAAAAAAGAGTTTAGATTAAAGATGAGTATCAGTTTTCTAAGTTTCACTTTTAAGATATGTAGCATTTGGTTGAAGAAGGTGGAGTTGCCACATCATTAATCACATAGTTTTCAAGTTGCATTATGTAAAGCAATGGTGCTTCACTGACTATATAAGTGTTTTTTTTTGTTTTGTTTTTTAGAACTTTTATTGCAGCTCTCGGATCCACTAACACTTTATTGTAACGTTCTCCACTTTATGTTTTTGCTGAAATAATCTTTAAAGGTAATATCCATCCATACAATGTGCCTTATCATGACTTTTTGTCTCAACATGAACTAGTCAACCCTTCAAGTGCACAGCTTGTTCCCCGTCAACCAGTAGAAGACTTACATCAACTCTCGGGTCTATTTTGAAATTAAATCCAGACGTGACATTGTTTATGTGAGTTAATTGAAATTTGTAAAGAGGAAAAGAAAAAGAGCAAGAAATACAATTTATGAAATTTGATGATTGTTGTCAGCTTGACGCATTGACTACTTCTTTAGGTGGAAAATCTGAAAAACATTGAAAATTGTGGACACAATGTCACAGTTCAGGCTGATTTTCAAAAGAACCCCGTTAAGTTTCGTAGTCCACAGCTCCTTCATAGCCTACTTTGATTTATTCATTTAGATCCAAATAAAACAGCAATGTAATTTAGGATAATAGAACAAAAGTTGAACCCGGTTAGAGTCCATCATAGATCTCCTGGTGATGATGAGTCAAAGTTTGTTTAAAAGGTCTTGAAGGGAATGGATTCACCAGCTCATCAAACGACCTGACAGTCGGTTTGTTGATGGAGCTGCTTGTTGGTTCTTAGGATTAGTTGAAAAATATTGATCATACAGAAGTAGTTATCCTGGGAGGGTCAGGATTCAGAGGTCAAATATAACGGGTGCTTTGCTTGCATATTGTGCTTGAATCAAATTCTCAAGTGGATTTAAAAAAAAAAGTTGGGAACATTATCAGGTCAGGAGTTGATCCTTGAACACAAACTAAAGCCCTGTTAATGATTGAAAATTGAATATAGGCAGTGAAATAGTTTGAACAGTTCTGAACATATGGATAGAAACGATGTTGAGTTGAGTGACACATCAAGAGAGATGCATCCTGCTCAGCCTGCCCACTGACGCAAATCTCTCAACTTCTGTACTCGACAGAATCTCTCTTATGTTCGAGCTCTTAGCAGACCTCTCATCGCCTTATTTAAAGACTCAGGACCACAACTTGTTTTCTGTCCTGATAATTCAGCTACAAAGTTTGACGTTTTTTGAGCAACAGTTCTCATTTCAATTGAAAACCTAAAATGTAATACTTTTTATTACAAGATCATGTATAGTATAATATTTTGAAATGTCTTGTGTTCTACACTGTGATAAATTACAGGGTAATATAGAATTATCACTTAAGTTCTGGAAAACCAAGACGTTTAGCGCTATATAAAATGTTTTGAAATATGCACATGGAAGGAGAACAGCACCTCAGAAGGACTTTTTAGCAAATGATGAGATTTAATCAAATTGTGTTTATGTATGTGTAAAGAGTTGGCTAGATGGATGTTGAATTTTAAAAATATAAATTATGGCAGAGAGAAAGCCCCGCCCCTTTTTTTGCTTCTCCTTTAAATTCACCGAGATGATACACAAATGTATCATTTTTTCATTGCGTCATTCTGAACCAAAAAATAACATTTACATGTTAGCATTCAAATCTACACTTTTGTGAGTGTTTTAGCTTAATAAGAGATTCATTCATTTTTTTTTAGCTATGCACTTATCCATAAATGTGTGACCAATTCCTAGGGATTTGTATAAATTACTCAGAAAGAGAAAAAATTACAACTTTTTGAATTTAGCATTGAAGCTAAGCTAAAAAAAAAAGGGGGGGGGGGGGGGGCGTGGCTTCAGCTCTGTATTTTAACTCTAGACGGCCTATCACCAGTCCCAATAGTGCAAAACAAACTGTGCCGCTTGAAGGGTTTCCCCCAAATCAAAGGGGATTAAACGTTTCAGGTTTAATCCACTCAGTCATTGCTCTTCCTCTTTAAAGACGATATCAGCATTTTGTCTCGTGTCTTTTGTAACAATGGGTTTTCCTCTTTTTCCTCACGGGATCCATGATCAGCTACTTGTTTCTGTTTTTGTCATACAGTACAGTTATTAGCTGATTCTGCTTTTTTTATAGGTTTAATATCTGTAATGCTCTTGTTATTATCATATATTGCTATCATTGTTATTGTTATACAGGGACTTATGCCCGATAAGAAGTTTGTTTTTCTGCACTGATATCTTATTAATAAAGCATACTGATCTTAACCTCCTTTGCTGTGTCATGTGTGGCTTATCAAACATTCTCTAAAGAGATTTTCATCTTTAGCTTCTGGACTTGCAGCGAAATGTTCACTGATATTCTCATTCAGCATTTTTCTAACTCTCAATCAACCACAACCAAAAATGGAAACACTTTAAAAAATGATTTACTAAAAACAACAAATGTAATTTACAGTAAGATGTAGGAAAGGGTTTTATTTAGCTTGATACAAAAAGTTTGTTTCTCTTCCTAATCCAAATGGAAGGAGATACATAATAAAACAAGGCACTTCCTCATTCCATGGTTAAACTGGATCCCCATATTAACAATGATGGGAAATCTGGGAAACAAAACACTGGCAGTGGAAGAAGTGCATGGTAGTTTATAGTCTGGTGCCACGGTGCCAACATTTCCTGAGGTCTGAAGGGAACTGGAGAATAAACACTGGCAAAGGATGTGGTAGTATAGTCGAGTGCCATCAGATCCTAAAACCTGATTATCAGCCAGCATTCATAAACCTGATGACATTTTTGTGCTCGTTCCTTCCACTGCAGGAAGACATGAACACAAACCTTATTGCCAAAACAAAAGGGGTGTGTGAGACACTCAGGCAGAGATAGGTCAACACACAAAGCCTGCTTCCCTCTTCTTTCAGCTTTTGTTTCAGGTGAACCTCCATGATTCAGGAAATCATGGAGGTTAAATGGAACAAACAGACTGTGTGAAAATGTGCTTGACTTCCAAACTACAAATATTGTTGAGGGACTTAATTGGACATTATAATGAATGGACAGACATGATGATCAGTAATATAAAATTATGTCAAAGTTCTTCATCCACTCACCTGCATGCACGCGAGCACGCACACACACACACACACACACACACACACACACACACACACACACACACACACAAACTTGTGTCTGGCTGCATGGATGAACACTGTCCACAACTTGCAGTTTTTGTTCTGTTAAGTTGATTATACTCCATTTTTCATTTTCTTCACATAGATTTGGGTGTTAGCGGTCAGCACTTCCTCCCACTGAAGAGACTAGAGATAATAAAAAGGATTGCATCAACCACCAAAGCAGAGCAGAATTTGAAATACATCAATAATGATATATGATACAAACAAAATAACACTTTTATAACATTATTATAAATTAACTTACATAGGTGAGAGGTGTAATACCTGAGCCTTATTAACTTAAAGATGCACTATGTAGATTTGGTGGTGAAATTTGAAAGTTGGAGAAGAGAAACAAATCTATGCTATATTTTCTGAACTAAATACACAAACTTTACTCAAAGAAAAAATGGGTCCCTGGAACACTGTTTAGAGCTAAAAAACTACCAGGAGAGTTACTATAGTGGGCCTCCTCCTCCATAACTTCTCGAGTAGCATTTTATCTTCAAACAGTGTTACAGGGAACAAACTTTCCTCTGATGACAGTATGTGTAGGCTATAGAGGTATGAACATATCCCACAGAATATGTACATTTTTTTAAACTTTCACATTTCTCTACCAAAACTACATAGTGCACTTTTAATTAGTGACTTGATAACTCTTCATCCAGTGAGGAGTAGATCTCTGTTCCCCAAACATAGATTATCCTCTGCAAGGTGTTTGTTAAAAGCCTATCATTGGGGCAGAAACAGTTTATAACTTTGAAATAGTGTCGATTCTCAAAGAATGTTCGAAACAAGGTGGCGTTTACCTTATTATGACAGTATTGCTGTTTTCTTCTGTGCCACTAATTCCCAAAAAGGTGATATGTCTTTATCCCGTGTCCTCAGGATATAAAACTTTTGGCACTAGAGACAAAAGGGGTCTATAAGATTAACTTTATTGATCCCTGCAAGGGGAAATTTCAGTTTTTACACTCTGTAAGTCATGAACACACACGTAAGCTGAAATATACGCACACATGCAGAAACAGGATCCTATGGACATGCACTAATGGAGAGAAGCCAGAGTAATGGAGTGGCCCACTGCATTCCTGAGCTGATGGTGGGGAGGGGGTTTGGTGCCTTGCTCAGGGGCACCTTGGCAGTGTTCAGGAGGTGATCTGGCACCTCTCCAGCTACCAGACCAACTTCCATATTTGGTCTGCACCAGGACTTGAACTGGTGACCCTCCGGATCCCAACCCAAGTCCCTACAGACTGAGCTACTGCTGCCCACTTTGTACTAGTTGTATGTGTGGAATGCTTAAAATCAAATTTTTATGGTTGTTTTATGCTGTATTTGGACTAATAGATATTTTTTCTTTTTTCTTACCATTTTATTAAAACTCTTTTACAGTCCAGTACACCCGCATATCAGCTTCCCAGCCCATTACATAATCCTCATTACTCTGTGCAATTCATCGTCACTGTGCAAAAAACAGATATCCACACAGTCCTCGACGTAAATGGCATACTTGTAGACACATCTGCACCTGTGCTGGAACCATCTGAGCAAAGAATCAAACAAGACCTGCATGTTTCCATTAGCGTTAGTTTAGTAGGGGGTAACTTTGAAACAACACAGAGAATGTTAGTACATTTGAGTAAGGCTCAAGACAAATGCTGTACAGACTATTGCTTCTACTATAACAATCCTACATGTGTCAAGTTTTAATGATGAATAAATACATTTATTTTTTTATTTTTTTACTTTCAATACTTCCAAGCAGAGTAATTAGCTTATTTAGCTTTAAATAAGCCAAAAAACCACAGTGTTACTATTGAGAAGTACTGGAAGAAAACCAAGAAAACAAGCTCCTCTGCCTTTCTGTCTACTCGGTTGCTTCCTGTCCTTTGGGGCCTCAGAATGTCTCCGGACAATTCTCCAACAAGCTGATTTCAGGGACAGTTTGTTTATGTTCTGGTCCGATCCCCGGACACTGAGCTGCTTGGACTGAGATTTATCTCTCAACGCAGCTCGAATCTGTAAATTATAAACAAAGATCCAGTTTCTCATGTTGGAATCAGAGCTATTTATATTTGTATATTAACATTTAAGCATCATGACAAGGTCTTTTGTAGATTTCTTTGTGCATTTGGATAGCACTGAAATGGGCAAGGGCTGTGGTAAATTAGAATTGAATGGCATCTTACTTTAGTTCCATGCATTAATTCAATAATTTTCATGTATTCTGTTAGATTTAATGTCTAGTATATATGACACTTATCAAAGTTATAAAGTTGTCAGTGTGAGTCCTCATGCTTAACAGTTAGAGCTTTCTTGAACGTGCAATCAGTACTTTTATGACCAGAGCAGAGACCGCCATGAAGAATGTTCAAAGTCTCTGTGATTAGTGAAGTTGGGATTAGCTCTTTCTACACAACTGGCTTTCATTGTGCAGTCTGAGCTTTTCTGCTAATTAAACTAAGTCATTACAAAATACAAGCATGGCGACAAGAGATTCTTTTGCATTTTCCCTTTGACATGTCTGAGGTAAGATCTTTTTTGTTCTTGTGGTTAACATATATAACACTAGTAGAAAGAACATGGTTAAAAGTTCTTTGGCTAAAACATTTTTTTCTTGACTGAGATGTGTTTTTTTTTAACACCTCCATTCCCTGTGTTAGTTGTCCGAGCCATTTTGCTGGCAACAGAAAAAGTAGGCTGCACACCATAAAGAAAGTGGAAGAGGAGTTTCTGTGTTTGAACTGTTAAGTGGTTGTCTTAAGAGGGAGGTGCTTTTAACTCCTGGACCAGTGGGTCCTATTGTTAGAGGGAAATCTGTGCCATAGCGTTATTATTATGTTACTTTTCACCTTTATGTACAATTTTCCATTGATGCAGATCCAACTCCTACAATTTCCTTGTCCTGTGGCAGTGAGGTCATTAGGGACTTGTTTGTTTGTTTTTGTTTTTTTGACTGAGAAGTGGACAATAAATAGTTTATAATGATAAATGGATTACAGCTAATGTATTATCTTTGGTGCCGGGGAGGCCATGGCACAGAGTTCTCTTTCACATGTGGACCCATATTTCTCTGTGGGAGTCTGATGATGACACACTGAGGTAAGCTTTTGTGCAAAATGTCTGTATAAAAGCACAATTCAAGAAAAGTTCCTACAATAATGAAGGATTTTGCAACACACAAATCACATTGACCATTGCTTCAGGCCCAGTCATTCACTTGAATCAATGTGTCCAACATATTGGCATTTGTATTCATTTTAGTTCCAAACCTGTCTGACTTGTTTGAGAATGTCTGCCAGGTTTTGGAGATAATTCTCCAGTTGTCCTGTTGAAATCTTTCAAAATAAGGTCCAAATGTGATGAGGTTTTCAGACAGACCATTGGGCATTATTTTTGAATTGACCATTGCAAATGTTTTCTTAGGGATTCATTTGCCAGTATCCATTTGGCATGTCCATGGTAGAGAAAGATTGAGCACCAGCCAGTGCAACACCAACTCTGAGGCGCAGATGTGCATAAGTGATGGTAACTTTATTTAGTTTCTTGAATCAATGGAACATCTGTATCTGTACTGTCTTCATTGAGATTATGAGCTTTAAGCTTCTCCACCTGACGTCACTAAAGTTCATGGTATGGTATGATATGGTATATGGTATGGTATGTCATGGTGTGGTATGGTATGGCATGGCATGGCATATGGTATATGTATATAGTATATGGTATGGTATGGTATGGTATGTCATGGTATGGTATGTCATGGTATATGGCATGGTATATGGTATGGTATATTGTATGGTATGGTATGGCATATGGCATATGGTATATGTATATAGTATATGGTATGGCATGGTATATGGTATGGTATATTGTATGGTATGGTATGGCATATGGTATATGTATATAGTATATGGTATGGTATGGTATGGTATGGTATGGTATGGTATGGCATGGTATGTCATGGTATTGCATGGTATGGTATATGGTATATGGCATACGGTATTGTATATGGTATATGGTATATGGTATGGTATGGTATATGGTATGGTATGGCATGGTATGGCATGGTATGGTATGGTATGGTATGGTATGGTATTGTATGGTATGGCATGGTATGGTATATGGTATGGTATGGTATGGCATGGTATGGTATATGGTATATGGTATGGTATATGGTATGGTATGGCATGGTATGGCATGGTATGGTATGGTATGGTATGGTATTGTATGGTATGGCATGGTATGGTATATGGTATGGTATGGTATGGCATGGTATGGTATATGGTATGGTATGGTATGGTATGGTATGGCATGGTATGGTATGGTATGGTATGGTATTGTATGGTATGGTATATGGTATGGTATATGGTATGGTATGGCATGGTATGGCATGGTATGGTATGGTATGGTATGGTATGGTATGGCATGGTATGGTATATGGTATATGGTATGGTATATGGTATGGTATGGCATGGTATGGCATGGTATGGTATGGTATGGTATGGTATGGCATGGTATGGTATATGGTATATGGTATATGGTATGGTATGGCATGGTATGGCATGGTATGGTATGGTATGGCATGGTATGGTATGGTATGGTATGGTATGGCATGGTATGGTATATGGTATATGGTATGGTATATGGTATGGTATGGCATGGTATGGCATGGTATGGTATGGTATGGTATGGTATGGTATTGTATGGTATGGCATGGTATGGTATATGGTATGGTATGGTATGGCATGGTATGGTATATGGTATGGTATGGTATGGTATGGTATGGTATGGTATGGTATGGTATGGTATGGTATGGTATGGTATGGTATGGCATGGTATGGTATATGGTATATGGTATGGTATATGGCATGGTATGGCATGGTATGGCATGGTATGGTATGGTATGGTATTGTATGGTATGGCATGGCATGGTATGGCATGGTATGGTATTGTATGGTATGGCATGGTATGGTATGGTATGGTATGGTATTGTATGGTATGGCATGGTATGGTATATGGTATGGTATGGTATGGCATGGTATGGTATGGTATGGTATTGTATGGTATGGCATGGCATGGTATGGCATGGTATGGTATGGTATGGTATGGTATGGTATGGTATTGTATGGTATGGCATGGTATGGTATATGGTATGGTATGGTATGGTATGGCATGGTATGGCATGGTATGGTATGGTATTGTATTGATATGTACCTCATACAACCCTGCTTAAAAAACAACTATCCTTTTAGGGATATGCCGCTATGGAACATATTTGAGGGTGAGAATAAACAACCTCGTTGGAATATTTAATGGAATAACATTGAAGCCATCATGTTATGGTGACAATCAGAATTGTCTTGAAAAAATAGGTAAAACTGGACTCTTGGTTTCCACCAGGCAACAGTTCATAAGAAAGAGCAAAACCAAACAACCGTTGCTGTAAAATGACAAACATATGTGCCAATAAATAAATAACAAAGCGTATGGGGTAGGCATGCCCTTTTTGTAAAGAGACTTGAGTTACCTTTTTATTTTATGGATTATAATAAACAGTGTTAAAGATTGATCAGTCCCCTTTTACTGTCAGGAGAGAAGACCCTCTGTGACAGTCACAATTTGTTGATTGCCTTTATATCTGCCAACATTTATTCTTGAAACACCCTGGTTTGACCTTTTCTCCATCCGAATCAATCACTGCTCATGAATCAATGGACATGAATTGGTGACGTGGACTAAAGTAGGATCAGCTTGTATTTGCCCTTCTCTGGAACAGCAACACAATGCACAACTTACATTATATAAATATTGAACAGTCTTATTGTCCCAGGTCTTTGTATTTATAAAGGAGTTCATCCAGAAACACAATTCTTGGCCAAATTAAACCTCTTCAGCCCAGAATTGTGTTTTCAGCAATTGTTCTGATCGAGGAAGCACGAACACAAAGAGCTTATGCAATAATTACTCCATACTTTTCACTGTTTGACCCCTTTAGAGTCCAGTTTGGTGGAAAAAGGACAGAAATAAGCCTTTTGATGGGACAGGATGGAAGGAATTGCAGTGAATATCCACTATTAAAACATAGAAAAACATACATATTGAGAAGAAAGGACATCCTTCTTGGATAGAAAATAAACAATTTTTTCTCAAAAATGCAACTTCTGGTCTGGATACACAGAGACAGAGACAAACGTTTATTATTTCTGTTCGAGTTTCTCAGTTATGCAACTGTTGAATAGTTGTGGGACAGGAATGTTCCAAGCTGTAATTTACAGAACTTGAAGTTTAGACTCACACCGAACAAATACAATTGTTAAAAATGTTAAACTTTAAGTGACTTTTTAACAGCGCCATCCTGACATCTGACTGTCCAATATTGTTTTTTAAGTTTATGTGCTTTGCAAAAGGAAAAAAAGTCGAACAAGTTCATGAAAATGGCTTAAAATCTATGTTACACTGAACTTACTGACATAATTGACTGATACCTGACGTGACGGATAGTTAAAAAGAATTCAGTGGCTGAAGGTGGTGAGTGGTGGACTTACAAACAGACAGTTCAACAGGTTTAGTTTGGCGTTTGGAGAAATTTGAAGAGTAATGACAAAATAATCCTATAAGGCAACCATGTTTCAGCCCAGGATTATCAAATAAACTAAAAAAAAAAAAAAAAAAAAAAAAGGATGGATGGAATGAAATGAAAAAGGTTTTGCCATCTCCAAATGTTTTCTTAAGAGACTTGTATTTGATTATTAACTTTATCTTTCCTAGCTCTCAACCCTCTTCTTCTTTTCTAAAGTAACAGCTTTGAGTCAATTCAGTCTCTACCAAATGCAAACCACACATCAGAAAAACCCTATCTTGATTTGGTGAATGTTTTCCTTCAGAGGACTGTTGTCTGTCCATGCTTCTTGCAAGTGAAGTTGTGCAGAAACTCTCGCTGTCTTTAGTCCTTTTGCGAGGGTTCACATAAACTCTGCATTTGAGCACTTCAACAATATGATATAATGTCAGCATTGCTGTCGACTCGAGCTTGCAAATGTCAACCTTTATTGTCCCTGTTACTGATAAAGTTAGAGAAAACAGACTCATTTTAACACAGTTTCTAAATTATTTTGATTTTGCTTGTGGAAAAGCATTTGTTTTAAACTCTCTGACAGCCAATCTGGAGAATCTTGAGAAGCATAGCTAGACTAAAACGGTGGCTTTAAATGGTCAGCCAACTGCTTAACCTTGCAGAGAACGGCTAAAAAATATGTGACAGAGCAAAGTTATTCAGTAAAAACAATTGGATGGAAAGTGCCAGCTACTTTAACTTTCAGACATTTGGAGTCATGACCAGCATGCTTAAGCCCAAAGAACAATTTGTTCTGTGATTGAGACAACATCTCCAGATGGTTTAGAATCGGTAAGCGTGAAAATATATTAAAACATGTACCATGGTTCTGTTATTCTTTCTTGATTTGACAATCTCAGCCCTGAAATACAATATGTATATGCTTTATTTTAGTGAAATATTCTTTCGCTCAATTGTTGATTTCTGTTGTTATCCAGATGTGAAACACTGTCATTTTCTGCTCTGTTGATTAAGAAAAATATTCTAGTCAGGCTTTGTTTATCAAATATCAAATGCTAGATGCCACAAAATGCCCAATCCTTGATTTCAATAATCTCAAATCTGAGGTCCTTTTATTCAATCCACTACACCTTACCTGTGTCTTTAAAATAAGTCTTTGCAGCCTCTGAGCTTTGCTTTGACATAAGTGTCACCGAAAGTCTTCATTTGGCCCACTTTGTATTTATTATCTTTCTAATGGAAATATTGGAAGGATTGGAAATATCATCCCCCTGACACCTAGAAGAGATTTTTATGATGAGAAAGATGTACACATTTTCTCATATATTGGCTCCAATGATAACTACCGTATTCTTTAGAAGTATTGTGTATAGCTTTTGGATACCTGATTTGCATCTACCCTCCTCTCCATCTGACAGGGAGGAGGAAACTAAATGAACTGAATGACATTTGGAGATTTAAACGAGAAATAGTCCAAAAGGTAACAAAGATAACATTATGCTGTGTTTTTATATCGCCTGAGGACACATCTGTGGGTGTTAAACAAGTCTAATGGGTAATCTATTTCGAAACATTTGGATGTCCAAAGGTGATGTAGCAGTTAATGATCAGGCTGCTTTGATGATAAATGCAGTATGGTGAAAATAGAACTCTGCAGAGGACAGGTCCTTCAGTGCAGAGGTTCATAGTGCCTCTGTCTTTTGTAGTTTTTCATGCAGGTGAGTCATTTTTTTAGTGGCACAAACTGCATCATGTTTTGCTTCTCTCAGCTTTAGAGCACTTGTTCTTTCAGGAGCCATAACGCTGGTGAAGATGAAGTTCGAGAACATCCTGGAGGAAGTCAACGGTTTTGGGCCTTTCCAAATCTTCATCCTCTTCCTGCTGTGGACTCCTCGAATCGTTCTGCCCTGTCACTTCTTACTGAACATCTTCATAGCAGCGGTGCCTCCTCATCACTGTGATATAAGTAAACTCGCTGATGGAGGACTCTTGGAAAATTTAACTCAGGAGCAGAGACTGTCTGTCAGTGTTCCAGTGAAAGAAGATGGAGGCCTTAAATCCTGTGAGATGTTTGCAGAGCCTCAGTTTCAGCTCTTAGCCAACTCCTCTGACACGCTCCACAACACTGACATGCAAATTGTTCAGTGTCAGAGTGGATGGGTTTATGACAACTCCACCTTCACATCCACCCTGGCGACAGAGGTACAATTCCCGACAACCAATTTTTTTTAATGATCTTTTAATACCCCTTTTATGCTGGCTACTTCACACATTTACAGAGACACACTGTTTCTTGATCTGCTCAAAAGATAAATAATTGGAATTGCCTCTTCCATAACATATTCACATTTTTACATATTTCACACCAGCCAGGGTTAGGGTTGTCCTGGTTTTGTTGTGTTTATGAGTTATTCTTTTTTTTTTATAAACACAGGTATCTGAATTGATAATCTAATTGGCTTTTCTCTGTGATCTGCTTCTCCAGTGGGACCTTGTCTGTGATAGAAAAAGCCTGACAAAAACCACAGGCACAATCTTCTTTTTTGGTGTGATGATGGGAGCCATAGCTTTTGGATACCTGTGTGATAAGTATGTGAAAACAACTTTCCAATGTTCAATCAAAAAGTGAAAATGAGCAAGTTAACATTTGAATCGATGGCTAGAGAAATAATACTTTTAACGCTCCTGTAGATACATCTAATGTATAACAATAATAATTTAATGAGAAAGGCATCTGATGGGTGCTGTGGAGGAAAATTGACTAATGATGGATAACCTATAGTAATAAATTCAGTCATTAACACTAGAAAGACCAAGGCAGTCATTTTGACTGTTTTTTGATTTTGCAATGTAATAACTTACTTAAAATAAAACCTATGTAACTGCAGGACCATGACCTTTCCTAAATGTGTCTATATTTTATTCTAGCATTGTTATTTTATCAAAAACACAAAACACAAAATAGTTTTAAGTATTTCTACCTTGAAAGTCCATAGTGGTCATATTGACTGCATGCATTATAGCCAGTGTATCATTTCAGTATTTACTACTTTTTCCCACTCTTGAAGGTAGAGGTGGGCAATATGGGAAAAATATCATATCACAATTTTTTTTGGCAAAATCACAATCACGATTTTATCACAATGTTTTTGATATTGTTTAGACAAATTTGTAAGTTGCTGACCAGTTCAACCAAACTTATTAATGTTTTTTAAATGCACAAAAACTGCGCAGACAAGTTTAATCTATTTGAAAAACATCTTTGTAGGAGGTCTGGAGGTCTCCCACCCAGAATATCTTTAGCAATAGAAATGTCTTTCCATCAATTTGATCAATATTTATGCACAATTTGAAGGTTTTCCTCACCACTTTGAAATGATGATTTAGTTATGTGTCCTCTTTCATCAGGAACGTGTCCTCGTTCATCAGGAACATTTTCAGGCAGTGATGCATTCATTTAAAAACATGTAGACTTCGAGTTCTTGTGTTTCTGTTCTATTTTAGCCCTGCAGAGTTCCTACAGCTGGAGCTTCATACGGGCTCTGCAGCATTTAAAAAAAAAAAAAATTTATGACATCACTGGACTAACTTTAGTTTAGTTTATATATAATCAAACATAATACAGAGACGCGTCTGTGTCGGAGCATAAACTGCATGATAGAATAAACACATTAGCCCGGTTCTACGATCTCTCTGCTTTGGCAGATCGTCAGCAAGTTAAAATCCTTCACGATCTAAGATCGTTATATCGCCCACCACTACTTGAAGGTGCGCATTGCTGTCGACTATTGTTTATAACGCTCGAGCCAAGGAGGAAAGAAAGCTTACCCGCCTAAAACCATATAGAAAGAATAGGAGACGTACATTTGAATTAATCAACATTGAAAAGGCAGAATAGAGTAAATTAGGATCTGATTTAGAACAGAATAGAACAAAATGTCAGGAAGGAGGAGGATTGCTGCCACAGAGGCTCCAGAGCCTTGATGAGGCAGAGTCTGATGGAGGCGCAGGTTCGGATACGGAAAGTGATGTCTCCTGGTCTCTCTTCATCTGACACTGGCTCTGAGATTGAATCTGACAATGATACAGACATCATTTCCATTCGCAAAAAACGCTGGCTGCTGTTCCCGTGGTTGTCGATAAACTATTCAAATTTCAAATTCATTAGAATTTAATGTTTGTGTCCTGAAGTTTATTATACCTTTCACAACATTACAGAGCCATTTATTCTTATATTTCATATTGATTATTTAAATGATATGCAAACAATTAGTTAACAGTCAAAATGGCCGCTATGGCCTTTCTAGTAGTGATAGAATGCCGTCGTTCTAGTGTTAATTTAAATTTGACATTTTTGTGTTTTGGTTTCCTACTTTTTGCTTGTCGTACTTTGCGTTCACATGCAAAGGACAATTACATCTCGAATTTCCTTTTTCTTTTTATATACTCCCTCATTATTATCTCCAGGTATGGGAGAAAAAACACACTTTTGGCCTCTTACATCATGGCGATCGTGTTCGGTTTCTCCAGCGCATTTGCGAACTCCTACATTCTGTTTGCAGGGCTGAGATTTCTGACTGGGTTTGGACTGACAGGAATCAGCATCAACTCAGCGGTTCTCAGTAAGCTACCATGATACTACAGTACATGCCATGTGTTGTGTTTACAGACCCCTTCTTCTGCCTTTAAAAAAAGAAAAAGAGTAAATCCAGTGTTAAGATTTGAGATGCTTTATAAAATGTGTACAAGCCTGTCTAATTTGTGGTTTGTTAAAACTACTAATGAAATCTAATTTATTTGTGCTCTTTAATAATATTTTGTAATTTTTTGGCATTCAGCCATCGAGTGGGTGGACACAGGTCATAGGTCATTTATTGGTGTGATGGGCAGTCTTGCCTGGTCTGTGGGCAACATGCTGCTGGCTGGGTTTGCCTTCCTGGTCACTGACTGGCGGTCACTCATCATGACTGTCACAGCCCCACTGGGATTCGCAGTCATCACCTGGTGGTACGTTGAAAAAAAGCCTCAACCAGTTGGTCATTTTATTAAGGTTACCTGTATAATTTAACAGAAGGTATTGCATTAAGTTACAACTCTGGACCAAATTAGGTTCCTCTTGATGTGTGTTATTATGTGTTAAGAAAATAAATGTGAAAGCATAAAGTGGTATAAATAAAAGCACAAATAGTTGAATAAACTGTGGCAAATACCATCATGCCCAGGAGTCAATACAAATATAAATGAATGTGGAAAGAAAAGGGAAACCAACAAACTAAATTATTCATCTATTACTATGGTTATTGTTTTGGGGTTATTTCATTGTTCAAATCTTTGAATTGAATTGCAGGTGGGTTCCTGAGTCTGCCCGTTGGCTTTTAGCTAATGGTAAAGTTGAAAGCGCCCAGTTTTATCTTGACAAATGTGCTTCATTCAACAAAAGACCCAAACTGTCATCGAAAATCAAACTGGATGTAAGTTTGAGCTTGATCTTAATTGTTTTTGTTGAAAGCTTAAATGTGTGCATATTTGATATTGCATTTAATTATTTTCTAATTGTTCAGATGGCATTTGTGTCCTATGGTAGAAAAAATGTCGCATATCGCCATGTCCACCTGCTTGTGTCTGCACAATTATATCTGGAGAACTATTGGGTGCCTGCATTGCTTTTAGCAGGGGCCGACTATTTTAATGTTTAGCAGTGACCAAATTAATTAATACTCATTGTACAACAGAACTGTTCAATATGAATAAGCAAAACAAATGCATACAATAGATACACAAAAACAACCATCAGCCCTTTTTAGAGTTTCCTGCTTTGAACAATTTCACAGCTCAGCAAGACGACTTTCTGGTAACACAAATTGACTTTGTGATTAAGCTCTCACTTTACTTGATGCCTTCTGCACTTGCATCAACACAGTGTGTTGAAATCTAATGTTTACTTAATCTTTTACACACCGACTGGATTTTTTATCTCCTGAATTATGAATGATGAAATTGCGATAGGAATTGATCTTGTCATGGCCAAAATAAAAATAAAAGGAGGTTTTCAGAAAGTCTTTCACAAAGATAATAAACAAAACTGATAGAAAATTGTCTTTGAACATGATTTAATACCTCTGCACAGGTACTGTCCAGTGTGGAAATCCAGGAAAAGCAGGAGAAAAACTACACTTACCTCGACCTAATCAAGACCCCCAAGATGAGATTGCTGTCCCTAAAGGCTGGGATTGTGTGGTGGGTATCACCCTAAAAACACGAATGCAAAGTCAATTCAATAACCTCCAGTTGTATAAATGCACAGATAAATAGATGCCTTCAAAAAACACAATGTTCTTTTTAAAAACCTTTCTCTGCAGGTTTGGAGTGGCCTTGACTTATTATGGAATCAGCTTGAACATCAGTGGATTTGGATTAAACATGTACCTCACACACTTTATCTATGCTGCCATTGAAGTCCCTGCCAAACTGATGATCTATTTCCTTCTTAACATCATTGGGCGGAGAAAATGTCAGGCTGGAACTCTGTTACTGACTGGATTCTGCATCGCCATAAACATCTTTCTTCCAACAGGTCAGAGTGTGCATCAAAAAAGGTTTATTTTAAATATTTCAGAATTGTCCCTAATACATACAATCATTTCTATATCAGTCTATGTGTTATACATGTAATGCAAAGGATTAGAAGCTATTGCAAAACTATGTACAGTATGAAGAATTACAGCATAGCATTTTTTTTCAACAGGCTGGTTGGATTGTAAAACTAATGGAGATATTTCCTTCTTTTCAAGTTAATGAAAGTTTTATACATGTATATCAGACTGCCTTTTCTATACTTTGTAGGTCTGTGGCATGTGCGTGCTGTTGTTGCCATTCTAGGAAAAGGCTTATCTGAAGCTTCCTTCACGACCGTCTTCCTCTACACGACAGAGCTTTACCCCACAGTTATCAGGTCTGTATGTCTTACCTGTAAAAAGGCACTACTGTCTTTCAGCTAAAATCCTTTTTTAATGCAGGGTTATATTAAAGATGGTTAAAAAAAATAATAATTATATTTTCACATGTTGTGTGCATCATGTTTTAACAATGTTTTACAAAAAACAAAACTAATATATGACTCTTTGAAATCTTTTTAAAGAATATATTATCAAACATTTTCTTCATTATACACTAAATTACCACGACATTAAGTCGTGGTGGGAGATAAAAAAAAAACTGCTTGCAGGCACAATGGAAACAATGCCAATTCAGACTGAACATGGAAGGAAAGAAAGCCTTTAACCAAGTCAATGACATGTTTAGCTTTAAGCAGCGGAAATATTATGTGAGGTTTAAATAAAACAACAGTATAGTTGTATTATGACTTTATGTTACATGCATGATGTAACTTACATTGTGTTACGTATGTGACTCAATTTATTGGGCACCTAAACTACCTGGTTACACTCTGGGAAGTGAAATGGCTTGGGTTGAAAAACTTGTGTGGTCGTAGATTAGGTTACAATAAATAAGTAACTCTTTGTTATGCATGTGGACGGCACAGTTGTACAGAGATTAGCGATGAGGTTCCATGTTCTAATCTCTGTCGGGCACGGCCTTTCTGTGTAGAGTTTACATGTTCTCCCAGGTACTCCAGCTTCCTCCCACAGTCCAAAGCTATGCTTGTTAAATAAATTGGTGACTCTACATTGAGTGTGGCTGGTTGTCTGTCTCTATATGTCAGCCCTGTGATTGACTGGCGAACAGTCCAGGGTGTACCCTGCCTTTCACCCAATGACAGCTGGGATCAGCTCCAGCACCCTGCGACCCCCTAACAGGAAAAGCGGTAGATAATGGATGGATGGATGGTATCCTGTTATCTGTAAAGTAAATACAGTGTCAACAGCAAAAATGATTCCCATTGACTTTCCATTGGTACTGGAAGTTGTTACAGACTTTTCCCCCCTCAACCTTATGATACATCACTTCTACATTTTCAGCAAGTTATGGTCATACATTTATTTCCGTGAGATCATGCTGATGTCATCGGTTCAGATGAGGACCATCAAAAATCCTTAACATGTCCTGTCCTCAGTGTGGTCACAGAAAGGGTTACGTATTGACTAGAGGACAGCTGATGTATCTTCTGTCTCTCCAGACAAAATGGTCTGGGGTACGTCAGCTTCATCAGTCGTCTGGGAGTATCAATCGCTCCGCTCATCTTGCTGCTGGAGGATGTGTGGACTCTTCTTCCTCAGATCATCATCGGCTGCATGGCCATCATTTCTGGCCTGGTGTCCCTGCTGCTTCCAGAGACAATGAACGCGAGGCTGCCGGAGATAATCGACGACATTGAAAAGCCAAGGTTGGTCAAAGAATGAATTGAAGCCACACTATTAGATAGTTAAACATTTCCTTAGCAACACCGCCATCTGGTGGAAGTATTGGGAATTACATTTATAAGCAGCCTGAATGCTGACTGATCTTTGGTTTCAGATTTTCAAACTTATAAAAAGCTCCACCTGACCTGCATTTATAATAAATATGTTTTTATTTCAAAGAATGGTGAAGCCTTAATCCACTTATGTTGGGAGTTTTAAGAATTCTGCTGGATTTTAAATAAAAAATATAAAAATGACATTCACTGTATGGCTAAAGAACACACATCACTTGACAACTTAATATCATGGTCCTAAAAAAAAATATTTACAGATATCTTTGGGAAGCTTTTGAAAGTAATTGTCCGTTTGATATCAGTAAGAACTGTATTTATCAAAGTCATTTCTAAGGCCATGGCTGGGGTTTTAATTGACTACATTATATCAAAATGTGTGTCTAAACTCAATCCAAATAAATATTGTATTGTTTCATTTCAGAAAAAAAGAAATCTGCTCTCAAACTTCAGAGTCTGCCGGTGTCGTCCTGGAATCAAAGAGTACAACAACAGAAACTAAGGAGTAAAGAGACAAGAATAAAGAGGACTGTGTTTTTGTGCTCATACACATCAAACAGAACATGGGTAACCTTAACCCATCTGGGCTTTACTTGAGCCAAGCAATGTTTTTTGTTTGTGTTTTTCAGATACTGCTGACTGTTATGAAATGGAAAAATAAAATATATCAGGAAAATCTATATAAATGTATATGCACTTATCTGCTATATAACATGTGACTGTTGTTCTCAAAGTGTGGAATTTAGGCTGTAAATAATTTAACTTAATGTCAAAGAAATGTCACAGAAGTTCCTCATCGAGTCACATTATGACCCCTTACAGACAACATTCAAGTGTATTGTTGCATACAAGTCTTGCAATTAAATACTTGACTATTTCAAGTAAAGTACAAGTGACAGACAACAAAATCCTTTTAATAAATAATGTCAAAATATAAATAAATAATGTCAAAATAAATAAATCTTAGCTTTGACAGACTACCATATGACCATGACAGATTCATCTTATAGGTAAAAAAACAATGATTAAACCTCAATTTCAAATATACAGGTATATCGTTAGCCTCATAACATAATTGCCTAAGTCTTATTTTGGCCAAATCTGCCTAACTCTACTCTCCTAACACTGCTGATTCACCATGCATTAAAATGGTGGCCCCCTTGAAAAACAGGTCTCAGTTGACCACAAGTGAAGCATTAGCTCTTCTCTTTGATTCATCTGGTAAGCTAGATCATTTTTATTCAACTTTCTATACAGTAAATGTCATTTCAGTCAATCGTAGGAATTATGAACTGCCGAGGTGAACTCCAGTCACATTGAAATGTGTTTTTCCTTCTTTTCTGAAAACCTTAAGATATGACTTAGGCAATTATGCTAAGAGGCTAACAATATTGTAAAAGTTTAGGACAGCATAGGACAAAATACATGTCATGAAGATAATCACTCGTCTTGCCTCCAGTATGTGTCTTGAAGGATTGCCCTGTTGAAACCCTTCCTTTCCAGCGGTCACAAAATGCTAAGTATTGAATCATATTATGTAACAAGATTTTTTTCTGAACGCAGCAAAACTTAGACTACGTTATTCTTAAAATAAAAAATCATTTTATTGGAAAGTTGCTGCAAATTAATGTGGTTTACAGTGACCAACAAGATTGTGAGGACCTCGAAGGACTGTCATATAACTAAACCATACCTGCTAACCAGCAACATCCAATCATGTTCATGAAAGGCTTACTTGACTTGACACTTCACAGATACAACTGATGTGCTCATGCCATTGAGCCAGTTTGTTTCTATCTAAATGGTGGTTTTTGTTATCTGCTCCTGCAACCAAACAGGAGCATGAACTGTCCCAAACTGAACCGATAAATGTGTTTGGATAATTTTCCGTGTCCTCCTCAAAGTCTTGTCTCTATAGTCCCAGCCACAGTGTCCACAGTGGGTCTCATGTTCTCTTTGCGACTTGAACTGTGACAGCAGGGCAGCGCCTGCAGCACCTCTTTGAGCCCTCTGGTCATGAAAATATAAAGAAAAGGGTCCACCAGAGGGCTGAGGTAGAGCAACAGGTGAGACACCAGGCCCAGGTAGGAAACAATCTCCTCAAAGGACAGAGCATCTAAGAGGATGCTGAGGATGAAGGGGGTGTAGAGGAAGGTGTAGTTAGCCCAGATTGCACCGATCCCCAACACCGCCCTCCTCCTCTCTGGGGTTGTAGGGTTAGTTCTGGAGCAGATCAGGGCCCTCCAGGAGTCCACAGTGAAGAAGAGGAGAAGGGGGAAAGGAGCAAGAAGAGAAACAGCAAACCAGAGGTTGTAGTGCAGCACCGCCAGGGCTAGGATCCCAAACGGAGCAGCCCACGCCAACAAGGCGACTGCAGGAGACCGCCTGATGCTGATGCAGCAGCCCTGACACTGTGGGTAGGCCACCACGAGATGGCGCTCCTGAGCTATGAACACCATGAGAGTGATGTTGGTGACTACACCAAAATAGAAGATGAAGTCTGTGGGATTTGAAGAGAAGACAGTTCCACTTTCCATGTCAGGGTTCACTTTCGGACGACCAAAGAAACTAATAATGTCAGAGACCAGGAGGAACATGACATGTATGGGAATTTTGTTTTCACCTGGAAAGAACAAAAGAAAAATGTGTTGTTAAAACTGTGACAATTATGACTACTACCACTGCAAGTAGGGTATGCATTATCAATCAATCAATCAAAGTTTATTTGTATAGCACTTTCTGTACAACAATGTATCACAAAGTGTTTTTACATCAACATAAATCAAACAGCAACCCCACCCCTACCCCACAATCCAAAAACTAAGGTAAAATAACTACATAAAAACAGGTACTGATGGACTGAGGAAATGCTTTCAATAATTCTCAATGAGGAAACACAGGAGGTAAAAAATGTAATAAAACTAGATGAAATGAGATTCAGTTAAAAGCTAGACTAAACAGGTAGGTCTTGAGTTTGCTTTTAACATTTTTTTACATTGTGTTTAAACTACCTCTGGTACCAGTAATATTGTTGCTGATTGGCCTATGGGTACCACTTACAAAGATATTTTGGTGGCATTGGTCCTAGAAGTCATTTTGTACTCGATAACGTTACACTAAAGATGAAGCCTTCTGTTACTAAACCAGACATCTTGTTCTTACTCTGGCATTGTTACATTTTTATGACTGTTGTACTATTAAAAAATATCTACAAGCAGCAAGACTCAACTCAACATAAGAAATGGATGTAGCCCCTTGCTTTAGTTTAACTAATAGTGAGGCATATGTGGAAGCTTCTTAAACCTGTATTTCTTTCTAATGGCCAGTAGGGGGTGATGCCACTAGCTGCCAAAATAAATCCGTTTTTAATGAAGTCTATGGATTTGTCTGAAATCACTCACTCATTCCCTTCTCACTATATAGTAGACCATATTGTGCACTCATTCAGTACAATAAGAAAGAACAGTTTGACACTACACGGCCACCGATAATGACATCATTGCTGTCACACAACTAAAAAGTGCAGCTTAATGCCGGCCCAGGATCAATAATAATAGCATGAATTTCAGTGTTCACTTATTTTATACTAATTGTACTAAAAATATTTTTAGAAAAATATAACAGATGGTTCCATCTAGCTCCAGTAGCCCAAAGAACGAATGAGTTTTAAATTTAACAAAGTTCCAAAACCTGCACTGGAACAGTACAAACGTCACCCGCTCATTCAGAGTCCATAACATCAAGCTAAGGTTGCATTCCATTTACTTTGGAAGTGGGACGTCCGAGCGCTTCCCCTGTTATCTATGACTGGCTATGTGCCTAGTCTCAGGTGGGAATCAATCAACAGCTTGGCCTGTGTTGCATTAGGCTGTTAGTAGCACTCTTAACATTTCAATGTCATTTCTTGTTGCTATACTCTAGTTTGAGACTTTGAAGACAATTTTATTGTTGAGTCCTTGAAGAGCTAAGCCTAAAGGATTTATGTGTGGCCACTCCGTTTTGTTACCTTTAAAAATATAAATATATAGGCATATATACTGGCTAGCCCATCAATCTTGTTAAATTCTTGGCTACATCCATTTAATGCATGCCTATACCTCCAATGGGATTATTAGGCTACAGATAGAAAGGGTAAATTAACACTATTAATTCCAGTAATTCCTATCTTTTTGTAATTCTGCACTGACCAAGCAAATCCCCCTCACAGCCCCTCAACCTTCTTCTACTTGCTTTGAGATGAAATCAGGAGGTGTAGGCAGGGTGTATACATTTTTCAATGATGGGTGCACACATGAAGAGCGGAGTCAGTACAAACCTTTGGACAGATTTTTGAGGGTGTAAATAGCCAGGCCAATGGCAGGCAGCCCGATGCTGAATGTCAACCAGCTGATCACGCTGGCTACCTGGACGCCAAGGGGTGTGGTGCCGTTTCCACTCTGATTGTGCGTGACACTGGTGAGGACGGGGACAGTTGCTGTCTCTGTGCTGCGCTCAGCCATAAGAGGCAACACAGAGGCTATTTATGTGTTCAGCTGTTCAGATTAACATGGAGATCTTCAGAGTGTGCTGCTCAGCTGAATCTGGTGATACAGTAGGTAGAAATGGAGACCTTCTCCGACTCAGCCAAAAGGCAGACCAGAATAAGTCCTGTTTAAGAAATAAAATAAGCACAAAGCAGAAATCTTAAACACAAAACTTTTGGTTTCCTGAGCAGAGCGCTCAGTTATCATGTCACCCTTGAATCAATGACTGCCAATGAGTAAAATCACTCCAAATTAGGTATAAATCCTCAGGCCTTTTAATCAAGCACCGCTGACATGTTTCAGTGTTGTTTATTTAATTAGGAGGGTTATTTTTTAATAAAGTAACAGATCAACAAGTGTTTGCTGACAATGGAATCATTTGTTCAGGGTCAGAGGTGCAAATAAATGAAACTAAATCAATGATGGAACATTTTTGTGAATCTCTACAGCAGCAATCAGCAATTACAATGAAGCTCAATACTTCTGGTGGAGCTTCAGGGGATGTTAGTGGAAATAATACTGGCAAAATGATGAAAGAAATACAGAAGGTACTGTTTTAAGGACAAAAAGAACGCATTTTAATGGTTGTGAGGTTTTCAATATCATTTATGTGGCTAAATAAAATGAAGGTTTTGGTTCAATAGTTGTTTTAAAGCTGCAGAAATCATGTGAGAGAAACATCAATACCAGCTCCACCACAACGCCCTAACATATTATCATCGTATAGTTGTTGTTCTGTCTTTCTGTCTAACATAGGTCTAATATTCACTCCTCTTTGAACCTGGTTTGGTCAATAAAGCAGGTCTACCCCCTCTTTCTTCAACAGCTTGTTTAGTACTAAGCAGGTGGTATAAATACCATAACAGCAACACTTAAAAAAGAGGCTAAACCATTGAGATTCTCATTTCTGAATTGGTGATATAACAAAACAGAAATGAAGATATAACAATCCATAGATGAAAAGTACTCCATCCTCATATGTCACATCATACATGTACTATATAAAAGAAGGCAGACTAAGTTGAGGTTTTGTGGCCACTCCCTTTCAAGGGCCCAATTTCTTTTTTAATCTGACTATACAAATGATAACACAATCATCCTTTTTTTGATGAATCAAGTACCTTACCTGTAGTTGACGCTGAATGCTGAAATGGAGAGCCGTGTCGAGGCGCTTTGCCCGTCTGATTATCAATGAACAGGTTTAAGTCCAGGTTTATATTTGTTGGTGTCATTTCCTGTAAGCATTTATTGCTGCAGTGCTGAGCCTTCTTATCGCCACAGACCTTGGCTGGCTGCTTTGAATGAAGAATATTCTCCATTGGTTTACATGGGTCATTCTGTGTATTCATGATAAAACAGGGTATTTGCATGAAAGACGGATGCAAAAGCCTTTACCTTAACAGTTTTTCGTCATGATCGTTCCGCTCCAAAAAAGAAAAGAAAAGGAGTGCTTCACCAACTTTAACACACAAAAAAAGATGAATCTTATTGTCACAACCAGCTAAACCAAACCTGTTAAACAGATGTATAAATAATGCTTCAGCTCTGTTGCGGCAAGTTAGGGAAACAACCATTGTGAGGTCATAGTTATGTAATCTGTTGTATCTCCCTTGGCCTTTATAAAAAACGTTTGAGTTTAAAACAAATGAAGGATAGCGACCATTAAACTTCTGAGTGCATTATGTGTAAATCATACAATGAGCTAAGAGCCAGGACAAATGTTTTAAAGGTACCAGGTAAGGATACATCAGCTAAATCATGGAAGTGTTTATAGAAAAGGAAAATGATGAATGACTGTGTTTACTAAATCCTGCAAACACACTAACACATATCTGAACTTCTTCTCAAAGGAGGATATTGTAATTTTTCACATAACCAGATTCATTAAGAGCTCACGATATGTTGTACTCTAAAGTCTTGTCTTTCTCTTTGGTGTCTGGGTTCAATCAAATATCTTTAAAAGAGACATTCCTTAAATCAGATCGGTAAATAGTCCTCTCTCGCGTGCCTATATACGAGACAGTTGCAGCAGATAGCTACCTCGCTTTTAAAAGATGATTCCCACCCTCTGTACAGTCTCCCCTCTGGAGGCTTTTAGTCCAAAGGTGCAGGACGAAGCTGTACAAAAACAGCTTTAGCCATATTTGCATAAACACTTTTATTCATTCATGGCCAATAAGTATTTTTACCCAGCCTGAAGAGATTGTTTATTTTTGTTTTTCATTGATATTATCAGTTGAGACTTCTCTCTCCCTTATGATCTGATTGTTGAAACCTTGAGTACATTGTTTATCATTTTAATGTTTAAGGTTTTTTATCATGTTTTGGTCGGTTTAATAGCTCTCCTTCTCTCTAATGTGTTGTTCATTGTTACATCTGTTTTGTAATCTGTGTGCCATGATGGATGTCGATCTCGCTGGCTGCAAACAAATCTACCTACGGGTACAAATAAAGTCACCTGAAACTGAACCTAAATCATATCATTTGTAAAATAATCAGTATAAAACAATAGGAATGATTACCTGTGGTATATGTTTGGAAATGTTAAGATGCTTTTTACCTTTAAAGGCACCATGTTGAGTTTTCTTTTTAACAATGGAGTCATTTAAAGTGGGTACCTGTTTCATTTGTAATGTGCACAAGAATGCACATGCATACATGCTGCACATTTCTGTCAATGGTTTCATGCTATTTCAGTGATCGACAGCTGGTGGTTGCAACATGAAAGGTAGAAATGTTCCAAGAAAGGCAGTAAAAATATAACTGCTGCCTAACAAACATGGGAGTAAACAAACCCATGATGCAATATGTAATGTAATATGTATTGTAAGTGTATTTAATACAACGCAGCTCTATATGATGTTTATACACACTGATGTGTTTTGGTGAGTGTAAACATCATTGTTTTTGTTTTCTATATTTTCAAAAAGTATTTAAATGACACAATAGAAAATAAATTGGTAAACATTTCAAACTCTCTGTGCCACCGGGATGCTGGTTTGTAAACTGAAGTACTTTGAAATTGGAAGAATGTGACACTGAGCTGAGTGTAGCGACCTGCTGGTGAAGTAGTGAAGGTGTCAGCTCCAGTTTCTGACAACCGAGCCACTGAGCAGTTTACTGTGGTGGCAGGCACACAAACTGAATAATGCACATGAGGCTGGCCCCACAGGCTGGATCTAGCAAAATAAGGACAATCAATAAACAGCTGTTTGTGTTGTTGGCAGAGCAGCTCATTAAAAGGAACATTTCACGGCCACTGACACATGCGAGCACACACACACACACACACACACACACACACACACACACACACACACACACACACACACACACACACACACACACACACACACAGCGTCCTCTAGTACAGGAAGGAAAACATGCAGTGCATAGCAGACTAAATATAGTGTACAGTGAATATTTATACCAACGTCATCATGTATCATATGAATAACCATTAGGACCACATGGAAAATCCAAAAATATTTCTGGCAGAATTTGATAAAGGTTATTATTCTGAAACTGCAGAATCCTCTCGAAAAGATAGGATTTATTCATTTGAACTTTTTTTTCCCGCTCCAAAAGAACATTTTGGAAGAGCGTTGTTACAGTAAATGCTGTGAGCAGCAAGAACAAATTCAATTCCCCTCATTTGTACTGGGGGGAGGGTGAAATGAAGAGGAGAAGGATAGACAGTAAGCCAGCACAATTTGTGTAGCTCAGTCTTGTGAACTAAGTCTGGAAGTTGGTCTGGTAGCTGGAGAAGTGGCGGTCCATAGGGTCCTGTCCATGTGTGTGTATTTCAGCACATTTGTGTGTAGCATGTTCAACGACTGCGGGTAAAATTGAAATTCCCCTTGCGAAATAATAAAGTATATCTTCTTAAATATCACTAAAACAGTGATGTCATCTTGCTTTTTGTCTTGCAAGTGCCTGAATAATTTCAAATATCACAAGTGCAATTTCTCCACAAGTTCTTCTCAAACCACATTTTTCTCCCCTTCCCTCAGCTATCGTCCAAGCTCACCAAGCTTACTGACACTACAGTCAGTACAATACCAAATTAATCTTCCAATTCATGTCATTTCAGGAACTCTTTTGTGACGTGTGATGTTGAAATGAACACTTGATATTTATTTAGACCTCAATCCATGTATTCTTATAGTAGGAAAGCTCTTTTAAATGACACAAAACGTAGATGATAAAGAGGCACAGAACGCATTCGTGATGGAGGCAGAGAACGCTCAGTAAGAACTATTTTGGGAAAGATGTCTGCTCAGTGAACATGATGTAACATCCCTTATAAGAACCCTGAGTTTTTTTACAATGTGCTCCTATTTTAAGCATAAATAGAAGATATTTGAATAAATAGCAGTCACTTCCTGGCTGTGATCAGGAACAATACAGCAAGTGGATGAGTTCACTTCTGGACATGTGATGTTTAATAAAAGCCCAACATTAATCTTGGTTGTTTGCATAATCCTTTTAGTGTCCATGAATAACAAATATAATAAACTAAAGCAGTTAATTAGCTCTGGTAGGACTTGTACATTGTGACGTAATCAGTGGTTTCAGTTCATTAAAGTCCTCTGACATGTAAGAACACATCAGAGCTTTGACCTTTTTCTTCATTGTTCACATGTCGCGTTTTAAGGGCACTTTTAAAAATACGTTAAACCCCCCTCTGCTCTTTTCAGACGGTCTTTGCAGAAATCTTTTCAGGTCACCTTACAGTTGACCTGTGACCAGCAGGATGCTCAGAGATACAATGAACAGAGCTATTGTTGCGGTAAAGAGGCCCAGGCATTGCATCATGGGAAAAACAGCTTGAGGTTGGTGTTGGGTTTTTGAATAACCTGTTCACGACATGAATCCTGCAGATTCTGTGTCCTGCAATGTGCATCCTTTTATGTTACTTATTTCTGATGTTAGCATATAACTTTTTCTAAATTACCAGCACATTTTACATTTATTAAACACCAAAAATTATCAGTAGGTTGCGTGTATTCTCAACATGATGTAGCCTTGGTATACTGTGCAGTACAACCAACACAGTGTATTTATGTGCAGTTGAAGGGGCAGCCCTCTAACAAATCCTCCCCCGGCTCTGCATGTGAGAGACCACATCAGTTCCTCCACACTGAGATAAAAATAAAAACACTTGTACTTCGTAACACAATCTTACACAGCAATCTGTGTGCTTAAGATGAAGAACAACAGTTTTGTTTTTATTGAGGTTCATCCGGTCATATGAGAGGGTTTAATGACTGGTATGGAGAAATGTATCCACACATAAAAAAGCACGGAGCTAATCCCAGGCAGGGATGGCTTGTTTGATTTATTACCCGCCAGGATTTTTAAAATGCTAATGTCATGTTCCTGTAAGTTGTTAAACAGGGGGCATGATTACCATGTTAAGCGCCATGCGTGTTTATCTCTTCGTTGTCTCATTTAACCTTGTTATTTTTCCTTATAGGCCTACATACATGAGCCCAAGTCATCTAAAGGCAGGCCAGCTGGTTAAATTCTAGAAAAAATGTTATCGTTTTATTGCCAAAAAAAAAAAAAAATACAATAAAATTGAATAAATAGCCTACATAGACTGTGGTGGAATTTCTGTAGTTATTTAGATTATAATGTACAGATGTCATTTCACTGTTCTCTAATGTCAGTCAGGCCTGATAGAGCTCAGTTGTTATTTGAACACCAAGGACAGCTTGGAGAGTGTCAGCTGTTCTTCCTGATATCTGCAAGGATGTTTGGTAGACTTATTGTCTGCTCCAGTGTTATAGACGTCACAGTTTAGTCTAGGTGGGTCAATGTGACATGACCCTGATAATGAGAATGTCTTTTAGGATATATGCGATGCCTTTCGAGAAGTTCGGCAGATGTGATTGAGCAAGACACGAGTACAGAAGTGTGATGTTGAATCATGTTTCCTCATGAGTGTTCATCTGATGTATAAACTTTCATCATCGTAAGCCATCTGAGTCAACTGAGTCTTATTGTACAGAGTCAAGTCTTCGTAATTTCTTCAACAATGACTATCTATTTTTTTTTTGTTATATTTCATGGGCAAAACAAAAGGAGTTTGTTTCGTTGTCCCCATCTTACATGAAATTGAATGACTTGATAACAGCTTGTCGTAAATGGGAGAGGGAGAATTTTTACCAGCGACCTTGGCAATTAATACAGAGCTTTTCCTGTCTCCTTCATAATAAAAGCTCTCCCATTGTTGACAAGTTAAATGCTGTTAATATGAAGGAGGGCTAGTAGGAAGTGGATGGTGATATGCATCTCGGTTTTGACATATAGATGAGATAAGAATTAAAAATAGTCAAGCTGTATGCATGTCGGAGGCTTCCTGTGGATAGCATGGCAGTGTTGAAAGAGGAATGGCGGACCCTGGCACATATAGTAAAAACATTATTAAATACGTGATGGGGGAAAAAAAAAAAAACGCTCATAACTAGGCTATTATGAGAAATCCCGGATATAGAATAGCTTATAGTCTATTACACAGGCACATGTTGGCTTATATAATTAAAGTATTCCAAGTAGCTGTAATGATGTGTCACCTTGACGGCAGACTGCTGTGGGTTATGTGTAGTTCCACGCGCCTCCACTGGGTCTCTTTCCATTTCCTCCATGACTGCTCACGCGGCAGCAGGGAGGGATATGTTGTTTCATCCCAGCGCTCCTTCTGTCTGAATCCTGCAGCTTCACCATGGCTCTCAACATCCCCGGCGTGGCCGTGATGATCTTCTTCTACCTGCTGGTCCTCGGGATCGGAATCTGGGCTTCCATCAAGTCCAAAAGGGAGGCCAAGAAGGGCCAGGGGGATAAGACGGAGATGGCGCTGCTGGGCAACCGGGGCATCAACCTGGTGGTCGGCATCTTCACCATGACAGGCGAGTAGCTGGAGCAGGAACAACAACGTGGAGTCGCCTTGTTGTTTTATTGTTTCCTGAAAACGATACAGCGCGTCTGGTGTATCATATTAAAAGGTGGTCTCCGTGACCCTAAATCTCTATGCGCGCATACGAAGCGTTTTATTTTGACACCATTAAATATGTTTCTCCTGCTGGGTCTCAAATCCGTATTGTTCACAAAAGGAGGAAAGAAAAAAAAAACGATCATTTTATTATTATTTTTTTTTATCACAGCGATCTAACGAGCACTAATAATAATAATAATAATAAATAAATAAAAAACCGTAAAGCAACTAAGAATGATATGAATCTTTTATTTTATTTTTTATTTGACCGATAGAAGAAAAAATCATGAAGGATTTTGAGGAGGATTAAAAACCGGAATCATGTCTTAAAACATCTTTTTCATATCGCGAAGCAAAAACAATAGAAAGTGAAAGAACAGAGAAAAGGGGAACCTTGTACCGTTAAAACGAGCTGAGTCACATTCAGTAGCAGAAAACTGGGTCAGTGCATATTTATAAATCTCTTCTTTATCCTCTTGCATGTCCACATATTTATATTTATGAAAACGACCAAATCCCTCGTTTCGGTTTTATGTGACGAACAACTGTCAGGACAAGAATGTTTTAATGTAATCGCTGGTCATTAAATTTACAGTAAATTCCTATTCAATTTTAATGTCCTATTAAAGATACAGTAGAGACTGGTTGATCTCTGTTACCAAGTTACCCACATGTGCAGAAATAGCCTAGCTACTGTCCTTTGCATGTGTCATATCTTTGTGATGTGTGTGCATGTGTGTTACAGCTACATGGGTTGGAGGTGGATTCATTGTGGGCACAGCAGAGGCAGTGTACAACCCCTCCATGGGACTGATCTGGGCCGTGATGCCAATCGCAGCAACCATGTGTTTCATTATTGGTGAGAATTTCCTTTTAAAGTCCTGTTACAGGAAGAGGCAGAGCGGTGCACCTCAGGGTCACTGGTTTCATTTTCACTAGATTAAGAAAAAAGTGTTAAGCCATACTAGTGGGCCCCTCAGACTGTAAGGCCTGTTACACACACCACACTGGAGGGGTGAAACATAGACAGAACACTTGTTACTCTTTAGATTCATATAATACTGGGACAAACGTAGAAAAGGTTTCTTCGCAAGCCTTTACTTTTTTTTCTTTAACAACACACACTTAACTGTCTGATCGGGCCGTTGAAGAATCCTTGTTTTGTGTTTTGCATGTACACATCTTAAGCTGGTTTCAAGAAACCTGAATATGAGACCAAGAATGCTCTGATTGACAGTAGGATACGGTGGCATATAAACACCATCTCCAGGTTTGAGGAAGGGTCTCTGTTGGTACAGAAAATAGTTCTGAGATGGTGAGAAGTCAACACACAGCTTAACCCAGACCAACAGAAACCTGCATAATGTGATGATCATAACCACTGGGATACAAATCATCATCATGACCAATGTACACATCTTATCCTTATTAAGATAAAAGACATTCTCACTGATATCTCACAATATTTGTTTTTTAGGTCTTCACATCAGTACAGTGGTTGCCATAAAACATTGTGAAACTCAATGGGAAATTGAGGATAACTTTTTAAAATCACAAGCAAAAATTCTCACAAAGATGTATAGTTTTATTCTAAATAAAACATGCTCGCATACTAAGATGAAAACTTGAATATTATGCAATATCTTTCCATGTCACATGCAGAAACAAGTCTTACAATTGGATGTTTGCTTGTTACTCAGCAAAGATAAAAGATGGAACATAAGAATAACATTTACTAACATTTGCAGGTTAATTGGAATTGATGTTGCTTCTCTCTGGGAAACTGATAGCAGACCAGCAGGGAAAGAAGGACCAACTAAACCTCAAACAATTTATATGCTGTATATTTTTTTTATCAGTGTTATATGTAAGATCAGAACTAGATAACTGCACAAGTCTAGAGTTTAAAAAGACCCATGAGATGGGCACCTTTTTCAACCTTACATAAAGAAACTAATCCATTCAGCTAACAAAAGGGAATTTTACATCAGCATCCACAGTCCCCTAATCTTCACTGACAAAATGCAGTTGTGCAATGTTTTTTTTTTATGTCAGAATTAATCATTTTAGATGGAATCGACAAACCACCAATCTGATCAGTATTCACTTGACTTCACTTACATGAATGAAGGAACTACACACAACCTTTTATCAGAGATATTATGTATTCAGGGAAACAGTCAGAAACCAAAAGCTTGCACATAATGACATTTCATACAACATATTAGGAAATCAAAGAGTCCTAAAAAAAACAAGACAACCGTGGATTAGGCAAACAATCGCCCACAGTCAGCACCAGTGCGTCCTTCTTGAATATCAGAGGTGTCTTAAACATAACAAGGTCTCACCTCATGAGGACCTTAGAGCACCCACTTCTCTCATTTTAATGCATTCCAATTGTGAAAGAGTCTGTGAGGCCTCTCAGATTAACCATAGACTTGTCTCTTGGCATTCAATCAGAAATTAAGAATGATTGTCCTATATGAGAAAAGGATAGCCTCTTGATATGCTTTCTTATCGCTTCCTTTTACTGGGAAGTCAAGCTACTTCGTGCCTAAAGTGATTAGACTCCCCTTTTCATGAGGTTTCCTGAGGATTTAGTAAATCAAACAGTTAAGTAGAGGGAGAATAAACAGATTAAAACCAAGACGTTTTCCCTTAGCAATCCATCCTTTATTTGTTGAAGTGTATCACACACTAACAAAGTCCTAGTGTACAGAAAAAAAGTGTCCAGCGAACTCACTTGAGGACGGATTTTCTTTCTCGATTAAGAAACATTCAGGTTATTTGACTCACTTTAATCAACTGAGACACAAACGGTTACAAAACTTCCCTCACTCTACCCTTGACCGGAGATTAGCAGAGAAAAAGCAACATTCCGCTTGCTCATGAAAATCCCATGGGAAAAGAAAGATTTATCCTCTTAAACCCTGATGAATTTACGCGGACACAAATACAGCCTCTAAAGTAGCCATGGAAAGAAAGTGAGGGGGGGAAGACAAATCTTTTGACCCATTTTTTAAAAAAGAATGATGTTAATTGTTTATCACCTGTGTTAATGAATTAAGAACAGGTAAGAATATTGTTTCCTTCCAGGATGTCTTCATGCACTCTAACAAAAGATATATTTATCGTCATTGTTTGATGAAAAATGATCCAACATGCCTGTCTTGTATTTTATCAAGAATTCAATTCTGGAAAATAAAGATATAAGGGCTTTCATGTCTATTTATTGGGTATTGGTTGGTTTCGACTGTTGAGGCTTTTACAGATGAAGTCATCAAAAAACTTACCTTATTTCTGTGGTGGGACCTCGAACGTAATGATCCCCCACGTTGTAGCAGTCCGTCAATGGCGTAGTCAACAGGGACGGACTTGTAACGCCCCTAAGCGCCACTTGTGGAAACTAAATAAACTAACTAAATCCACTTGTGGAAATACAGAACAGTGGACATAGCAATTCTGACATCATTATTCTCTCTGTGGTCCAGATTTTTATAGCCTTTGATGTTTTCCACAGCCATCTTCTTCTTTTTTTTTTTTTTTCCAAGGCTGACCATATTTGGATAAGAGGGTAGATTCATTTTGCTTTGCCTATATCCTGTTAACAACATTTCAATCACAGCAAGCCACACCCTAAAGTATGCCCTGCTCTATCAACTGGTTACTTTAAATGGGACCAACATTTACAAAATCAACATCAAGCTTTATTGTATCTTCATCTATTTGTAATACACTTTACAAAAAGTGAAATATCCCCCCCAAAATATGATCTTTGTTATTTTTATGGCACTCTGATGTCTTCCACCGGTTTGCTGACTTAAAATCACAGTAGGCATGTAACTGCTTACTATGCTAATTTTGTACTATGACTGTCACTATCTTGGTATTTTATGGCACTAGGAGTGACAATACTTGGAAGATAGTGGATACCCATTGCTACATCACTATCCTGGTTGACAATTTACTGTGGTCAAGCCTTGTTAATCATAATAAGCTATGACCGGCTTTATGGGCTACTTAACTCTGAATGGGATTCTTCATTTATTAAGTGATAATTGGTGATGTGTTAAAGAAGACTTAATAGTAGAGATCAAGTCCACAAACTCAAAAGGAAGTTTATAGGTACCTAAATAAAAAGTGAATCTTAGAGCTGCTCAACTTCAACCTCTATTATTAAGAAAACCAGTCCTCCATGTTTCATCATCATTACAGTTTCTAATGTTAATATTAGACTGATCAGTCTATTATCACACTTAGCTGTTACTGCTAATACTACACATACTTTTAACATAATTACTGACATTCAGGCATTGTAGCTTTAAATCAATCGTATTCATTGTTGCAACAAAGTTTCAGCAGATTGTTGGTCATCATGAGTCTGGTTCTGCTCGAGGTTTCTGCCTCTTAAAGGGAGTTTGTTCTTGCCACTGTAACTGTAAAATGTTGCTTAGTGGTCTTGATGGATAAATGTTTTAACTTTGTAGATAATATGACAAAGAGTAAGGTCTTTTATTCGCTTTATTGTAAAAAGTCTTGAGATAACATTTCTTATGAATGGTTGCTATACAAATAAAGAGTGATTGCTTTATGGATTGATTATGAGGTTATAAATGAAGTGAGAAATAGGTCAGGTTTCCATTGAGTCAAACCTCTTTTTTAAACAGTTGAGTTGTGCTTAGCTGGCCATCTGAAGGATACAGATTTAAGGCACTTTGGCACTGGCTTACGCTTAGAACCAATTTGGGAAGATCACCTTCTTATAACCAGACAATTAATAGGCTTTTTTAAAACTTAATTTCACAGATTTAAATAAAAGTAATGTGTTTTTTTTTCTCACTGTGCAAAAGCTTATATTCTGACCTGTTAAACAGATGAAATACAAAATGAATGTGGGAAGATTATCCAGACATAAACATTTATTTCATTTTTGTCTTTTTTTCTTATGGAATCTGGAATATCTTCTCTTTATATGAAGATCTGATAGGCTGATCACTTCTTATTCTGTCTCATTCTCAAACCCAAAATCGTTCGTCTCATTTTATCTGAAGGACTAAACTAAAGGGGTCATTCAAGCAGAACGTTGGATTAATAAATCAAGAATGCTTTCCAATTGTGTTGTTAAGAGTTAAAAAGCTGGACAGTCACACCAGTATTACTGTTGTATAATTCAAAAACTGAATCTTGGCTACAATGCCTCTCACACGTCAAAAAAGACAAATCATCTAAACCTTGCTTTTTTTTTTTTTTTCCTCTTCCTTCCTTCCTTGAGGTGGTCTGTTCTTCGCCGAGCCGATGAGAGACAACAAATATGTGACCATGATGGATCCTTTCCAGATCAAATATGGAAAAGTACCGACGGCGGCTCTCTCGCTGGCTTCGCTCATATCAGAGATTATGTGGGTGACGGGAACACTCATAGGATTAGGTAAGAATGTCTCTGTGTGGGTGTGATGCATCTGATAGTCGTACGTTGATTCTGGCAGCGGAGCAGCTGTTGGTCCTAGCCATTCGCTTAGGTGTTGAGTGAAATACAAGCCTTTGTCTGATTGTGCAGTTGGTCGGAAATAACTCCCATCAATGGAACAAGACCTTAAGTCACACCAGTTACCACAGGAGCAATGTGTCAGTGATGTGTTTGTAAATAAATAAAAGCAGCATTGCATTAATTAAATAAGGGAAAGATAATGCAACTGAATTGTTCATTTGATGTTTTCACTAATCAGTTAGCCGCTGCATTCAACAAGTCAAGATGCCTTAACATAGTTTGGTCACCATAAAGAGACCGGTTATTTCCCAATGTAAATTATCAAGCTCAATACATTTTGTGTCAATATTTATTCAAACTATTTTCAGTTAAAAGGTTTCTAAAGTTTCTAAAGGACATCTCAAAAATCCACATTGACATCAAAATTCCAGTAATGTGTACTAAACTGTAAACACACACACTACTGATATTTGTCCTTCTTACATCCATGAGTTCTTCATGAGAATGATTTTCCACCTTTAATTTGGATTACTTCCTGTAACATTTCCTAAAATGTGGAATCATTCACAATACACTCTCAAGATTGACACTCTTTGTTTCTCTCGGACAAATTAAGACAATGAAGTCAAACCACTTTACGACAGTGTCTGAGAATCATCCTGTCTCTGTTGTTTGATTTGTGCTCTTTTTTGTTACTCGACATCATTGTAAATGAGGGAAAGCTCAATGATTATTGAGGCTTTAATAAAGGTTTGAAATGAAATGAAAGATTTAAAACTGATTTTGAAGTCTTTTCCTGTCTTTGTAAAGCACTAAACCATCTAACACCAAGCTTCTTTGCTACTCATGCCTTGAAGAACACTGTGATTATCTGCAGCTGTTTTTGGCAGGCGAAGAAAAAAAACATGGATTTAGTCATTAAAGTCCAAAATCTATGTGGAACACCACCTGTAGATTGGAGGGAAGTCAGTTCAATGTGTTCTTTGAAAGAAGATTAATACATTTCCATTCTCTTTAGCCTTTAAACAGATATCACTTTTCTTATAGAGGCTTTTTTAAAGTTTGTGTCAAACTTAGGCATTACTGTACTTCATTTAAGGGATGTATTTAAGAAGCCAAATGAATCAGTGTATTCTGTGCACTCTTATTTGAATTTGTTTTGATTATTAAGTTATTTTTCTTTTCCATACAACATTATGTATCCTGCATTTTCTTGATTTTACCTATATTGTTATTTTATGTTTCACTTTTTATTGAATCATTTAATTAAGACACATAAAGAATCATTGTATAGTTTAAGATTAGGATAGGATAGGATAGTACTTTATTGAGGGGAAATTCGGGCGTTACAGCAGCACAGACAAGTAAGGTCATACAAAATACACATTCAACAGAATAGATTAGAATTCTTCAAGGATTCTTAATCTCATTGATTTTTTTTTCAAATAGATAAAAAACAATTGTCTCTGCTGAACAATATAAATTCCTGCTACAAGAAATTAAAGGAGCAATATGTAACTCTAACACCTAGCATTTAAACGGGTGTTGCAGTCCAAATTCAAAACGTTGGAGAAGGCTGTCTCCCACCGCCACCTCCTCCCTAGAGTCGATGCGCACACTGGTTGCCATGACGCAGACACTGAAGCTTCAGTGTTTAGCCAGCTCTGCGTCAGTCTTGAAACCTTTCTGCATCCTCTTTCCATCTCATTAGAAATATGTGAAGTGCTTTTAGGCCGGGTAGAATCAGTTACATCAACCAGCTCGCTTTGTCCAGGCAAACCGAGAGGCGTCCAAAACAGACCATTCCGGACCAGAATCGATACTTAGAAGTTGGACATGCTGTCTGCAGCTTTGTTAAAAAGAAGCCAGCTGTCCAACATAGCATGTTTCCATAATGTCTGATGATATAGAAGTGTCATTACATTACTTCGATAGATATCTTACATATTGGTCCTTTAAAAGTTGCATTGACCATATCAGGTGAATTTTGTTTTTTAAGCCTTCCCTTGCTCGTAGAAGAGGTAGTAAGGATATTATAAACAAATTTTGTCTTTGTATTCTGTGTTAATTCCTTCCTTAAGTATTCACTCTACCTTAATTAGTTTAGTTATATAAAACAAGAACTGGTTTCTGTATTGATGCCTAAATAAGACAGAAGTTTTTCCCCGTTAGGGTTTTTTAAACTTCTAAATTACAAACAAATCAAACATAGAATACTAACCTTATCAACCTTAATGATGCAGTTTAAAATAACTTTGTCCAGAAAGTAAAACTCAGTTAATCATTGTAATCTCTGGAGTGTTGGTCTTAATAACGTGGATGTGATGAAAAGTGTCTGAAATGGGTCATTGAATTGAGTGTATTAAAAAAAAGTATGTATTTACATGAACAGGTGTAACCATGAGTGTGATCCTGGATTTGTCCTACACTGTAAGCATCTGGATTTCTGCTGCTGTGGCCATTACATATACTCTAATGGGAGGCCTCTACTCTGTAGCCTACACAGACATCATACAGCTCATCCTCATCTTCATCAGCCTGGTGAGTTTTTTTGCTTTTCCAGTTTCCTTGTGTTTTTGCTGTTTGTCTTGGGTTCATGGGTTTGTAAAATACTTTAAAGAAATAGTTAAGCATTTGAAGGCATAAGCCATTTTGCTTGCTTTCAGAGAATTACTTTTTAAAAACATCAACACCACTCTCATGTTTTTGTGTTATGCACAGAGCTCGGAACTGGAGGAGGTTAGCCAACATTAGCACAGAGACTGCTAACAGTAGCATGACTGGCCTTTTAAAGTTTGAAAGTAGACCCACGAACTCTTAAAATGTGATCAAAATCATTTATGTTGGTTGTTTGAATAGAAAAGGCAACATTTGGGTCTGTGCTAGAACTATTTCTTGGGACAGTTTTTTCACTCTCCCTGTACATCAGTGTATCCGTGTTCTCTGCTGGATACCTGGCAATTCTCTGAACCGTGACAAAGGGAGTCACAGCAGCCAGCTGACGTTCATCTACAAATAGAAACAACACACAACAACTTCCTGTCAAGCCACTGTTCCTGTTGTCCGTTTGTGTACAGAGTAAACAAGACGCATGCTAGCTACAGTAGCTGCTTTCATCTGCTTCCAATCTTCATGCCAAGCTAGGCTAACTGCCTCTTGAGCCCTGCCGAACTGTGTAACTCTTTTAAAAAATAAAACATAACTCTATACATCAAGCCTTATTTGGCCTTATTTGGCTGGTTTGATAATTAACAAAAACTCGTCAGCCTACTTTGTGGCTGATTTCAGCTAATTAAATGTAAATATTGCAGTATACTGAGAATAACAGAGTCAGTCATTGACTTCATGACTTGATTCACTAGTGCTGTACTGTGAGATTAGGCTTTAGCAATTACCTTTGCCATTTAATTTCCCCTAATGCAGTGGCCACTGTTAAGCAAATTTAGCTCTATGTTAACACAAAGAGTCTTATTTATCTTCTCCCTTAATTCTTGGAAATAAAGCATAAAGGCTATGTCTTTCAATGTTTTACTATTCCTCTTTTAGATTTCCATTAAGGAAATGTAAACATTTGTTAGCTGTTGAAAGAAGATGTCGTTCATTCTGAACAATCTGTAAAAGTTAAACCTAAGTTAAAACTCTGTTATTTAGCCATCGTGTGCCCTGATGATTTCATCTTTAGGTGTCCAGGAAAAGTCTTAGATGGTGCGCCGCTGGCTCAGTGGTTAGCATGTGTCATCCAAACACATGCCAATCAGGTGAACTGTAAACTCATGTGCGAATGTGAGTGTGGCTGTCTGTCTTTTTTTAATTTAACGCTGAACAATATGGCAATCTCTGTATGTTTATCTGCATTCCTGAGAATCTTAAATC
Source organism: Labrus bergylta (assembly GCF_963930695.1). Lineage (NCBI taxonomy): Eukaryota > Metazoa > Chordata > Actinopteri > Labriformes > Labridae > Labrus > Labrus bergylta. The sequence goes on along the minus strand of NC_089204.1, from coordinate 12,103,129 downwards.
TGTACAGGTCACTGAATGAAAATAGAAACATGAACTCTTTAAAAAATAAACAGAATATGTGTATGAGAAGTTGATGTAGGCTCTTGGTTTCAAAAGTAAAGCCGATGCAGAAGTGCCCTAAGCCTGCTTTTAATTTCAATCGCCAGCATAGGGCACTCTGTTTGCTCAAACACTTCTGATTGTGTTGAAGTCTAGCAGAAAAAATGATGTTTCTTACTTGATTTATTGCCTCTGTTAACATTTTGTTATGAGTTTTGGTTTCAATTAATAGTTGGAAGTCTACTCTATAGAATGGCTTTCTGTTTAGGGCCCTATTCAGAGTAAAAACCAACATTAGGCAGGTTATGCTCACTGGCCTAGCTACCTATGGGGAAGAAATGTAAACAGGGATATTGATGTAGCATTACATATCCACTCTATTCAAATTGTCATCACTTCTGGTGCCAAAAAAGCAAAATAGTGACAGCAAAATGCTTAACTTTAAAAAGGTAGTCAGCAAACCAATGGATGACATCCCAGTGATAATATCCAGGTGGCGATCCCATTAGAGCCCATTTTAGAATGACCCTTTTTCTGCATTCTTAAAACCTGGTAAAAATGGTTTTGGTCTCTCTAGGTAATTTCCTTATTGGTAAAAACTGTAAAAGTTTTATAACTCATCCGTTTTGGTTAGATAAAGTTTAAGAGTTCTGCATAGTTGGATGATTTGCCTGGCAGGCTGACGAATTTGTAGCTGCTTGCCAGGAGTTAGGCTTAACTTTAGCGCTGTTGATCCTAAACTGTAGGCGTTGTTCGCTTTTTTTTTTCATCGTTTCAAATATGCTAACCAGATATCAAGCAACATGGTTGAGTTCAGCATCCAGGAAATTCACTGGACCCACATAAGCTCCACATCATTGCCTGCTTCTAGGTTGGCGGCAAGTAAGTTGGAGTTAGCATTTCCAATATGGTGACCGCCATTGTTGGGCTATGTGAGATCTCTACAGAAACCAACGGGTGACATCACTGATAATACATCCATATTTTATACAGTCTTTGGTAATATCCAATTCGTATACACAGTCTATATGATGAACTCAAAAAGGATGCCACGTAGGACCACCAATAAGAAGTAGGGCCCATGAAACATGAGTTGAGGAACATTTTTCCTTTGTTGTTGGTCAGGAAGGCTCGTTGTTGTAGTACTGTAGCAGTGTGCTTACAGGTAATACTTTTTTTCTTAGTGGCTGTGTGTACCATTCGCCATGATGGGTCCTGCTGTAGTGGACATCACAGAGACAGCTTTCAACTCCACCGTTGGGTCTCCGTGGGTTGGTACATTGGAGGCGGACAGAGTCTGGAGATGGATCGATAACTTTCTACTTCTGGTAAGTCTGGAGGGGTTCTTTGTTTAAGGTGAAGTTTGGTCAAGGACTCCTACAAGGATGTCCTCTGCCTCACTGTTTTATTAAATCATGGACGGCGGATCAAGTTACAGGTTTGGACTGGACACGATCCAACTGTGAGTTTGGAAGTCGTGCATTTACCACGATATGGCTTGTGCAACGAAGTGGACTGCACTGCAGGTGTTATACAAACATTCGCCTTCGGTTTCATGTTTGCATAGCACCTGCAGAAATGAGAGTCCCTCCACTTTTGCAGCTAGATAAGGTTCCTTTATAACTTTATTAACTGGCAGTTGAGAAAAGCTGTTAATAATGACAGTCTGTAAAGAGGTCTAACTAAATCTTTTAATAGGCTTTGGTGCAGCGGGTTAATGGACTTTATCTCGCAGCATTCCTGAGAGTTTGTCTGGAGGTAGAGGTTTTAGGGTGAGGGATAAATGAGCAGCTGCAGCTCCATTAAGTGTCTCCATTTGGGTAAGTTGTTTTGTTAAAATGATATCCTTTACAATGTTTAAGTCTAACCACAGATCAAAACATATTTTTCTCCCCTGCTGCATAGATTTAACAAAATGCCACCGGTTTCCTCGTCATGACTCAGTTTAATCCAACCAAAAATGGCAGCAAAGATGGATAAGAGATTTTCCTTCACTGGTACTTTTATGTAATATGACTCCCAGGGTAATTTTGGTTGAAAACTCAACGAGTTTCATAGTTTCTGCCAAAGCAGCATTACAGCTCTTTGTCTCCTGTCCTATCTGTCTTTGCCTCAGACTCCACATTGAAACTCTTTCTCCTCTTTGACATGCACTAAATGTGGCCTGAAGGCACACAACGTGACTTAGAGTAACTTAGGTGAGCATAACTCAAGATCAAATAGAATCTTTACACATCTTATGCTGGATGAAAAATATCCTTATTTAGACATGTAGTCTATCTCTAGTCTTAGTGCGGGGATAAAAGCTCCCCTTCAGAGGGTAACCTTGAGAATTGGCTGGCACAACTCACTGTATGCTGCTTTTTTTTCCAGTTTTCCTCAATGTAGCTTTAGGATATGCTAACGGATAAGACATTGAGGTCTGCTAAGAGGTCTTTTGATCACAGGATGGCTCGTTTTCCATTCTGTCAGCAAGAAAGGACATGTATTCACCCTAGTCTGACTAAAATGACCACAACTTCCTAACAATTTTGGGGTGGTTGCATAAAATGTGTCAGATATAATTAGTCAGCATCCGAGAAGGAAGTTACTTCAAGTCACCTTTTTCTCTATAAACCGAACCGAGCAGTGTTAAAGCCTCGACCTTACCAAAGTGTGACTGTTTACAATGTTAACCACATGTCACAAATGTGTCACAAAAATTCTTCTTTTTCCCCGAGCACTGTGATGAGGCTTTGCCTCAATGGTGGCAGAGCAATATTTAACACATTCTGTGCCACCAGCATGTAAGGCTGTGTCGATACATTATAATAATTTCAAGTACTTCCAAAATACTTTTTGGCAACACTTTAAAATGATGGTCACAATATTCACCATTAACTAGTTGCTTGTTAGCATGCTAATTAGTAGCATACTGGCTGCTCATTAGTCATTATTTGCACTTATTAGTAGGGCCAGACAATTGATGGAGTTTCAATTTCAATTATGATTTTGGCTTCCAACAGTCATGAAAACAAGTCTCATCGAGATGGAACGATTACTCTGCCGCAATGTTAAGCTCATTTTGAACATGGTTTTTGTCATGTTCGGTAAATGTTTAAAAGTGTTTGCTGTTATATTTTGGCCACAACAGTACTCCACAACTACCTCAAAATCTTTTCACTTCCTGCTGTCTTCCAGTGCAGACACTTTTCTTCTTGCTCTCTGCTTTCCTTACATTCTTTTGCTGATATCCTATTTTTTCTGAACCTAATTTAATTGATAGCCGGTCCTGGACATTTACAAATCATCAGGACTGTATTTTTTTAAAGATACAGGAGGTCTTTAGCCATATTTAAAAAAAAATTGGACCTTTGCATCGCTACACGACTGAGGCCTGACAAGAGCACAAGCAGTACTTTGAAACGCAGTACACAGCTTAAGCTAATCAGCAACAAGATGCCACCCTTCTCCAAGGATGATTACCACAAACTTCTTCAGAAAATTGTAGTGTTGAAGACAAAGATGAATGGCCTAGAAGTGAATGTGGAAGTGAAAGGACTGTGCGGGAATGACACCACATTACCACTTACTCAGAATAGTGGACAATAGCAAGCTAAACTTAAACACCATGACACAATTTAATCAAATCAACCTTCAAAACCTGGAGGACATTATACAACAATTAAATTCCTCTTCCTGCTGTCTTGATATTCTGCAAACAGGTTTTTTCAAAAAGGTTTCCCAAGTCATGGCTCCAGATCTGTTACGAATTGTAAACATGTCTCTTCTATTAGGTGTCTTCCCACAGGCCCTGAAAACAGCAGTCATCAAGCCACTATTAAAAAAGAACAATCTAGATAAGCTAGTTCGACACAGTTGACTACAATATATTTGTTATGATAAGGCGTTAGGAGGATTCACTTCAGTGTCTTTAGCGGTAGGTGTGGTTGGTAGGAGGAGAAGCAGGGTCAGTACTGATAACACACCTGAGGGGGGGGGGGGGGGGGGGGGGGGGGTGGCTCTGTCTCTGTAACCTTCATTAGCAGCACCTGCAGAGGAGCCGAGGGAAATTGGCTTCGAGTCGAAGAGACGCCACGAGGACGCAGACACCTGAGAGACTGAATCTGAAGTAACATTTGTTTTTGTTTCAACACTTCACGGGTGCTTTTTACACATGAACTAAACTGATATGAAAGAGAGGGCTGGCGGAGGAGATTGTACCCTAAGTGGATCGGGCTGTTCGAGTGAGCTGGTCGCAGCACGTACAAGGATCTTTGGGATGAGTCACCTACACGCACCCCTCAAACAGATAGGACAGTTGCACACGCATTCAGATAAGGCAGGATACACATTCTCGTTTATGCAACACGTAAGGAGAGGCATTAAGTTACAGGCTCACTGGCCTTAGCATAGGCGCAAGGATAGCATTTAGCTGTGGGGTTGTGTGTAGCTCGTAACAATATTACTCGACCGACTGGAAAACTTTCTGGCACAGCACTAAACTGGTTTGAATCCTACTTAAAGGACAGGGACTTCTTTGTGTCTATAGGTAACTTCAAATCTGACCAAACAAAAATTACTTGTGGGGTTCCCCAAGGTTCCATCCTGGGTCTACGAACTACGCAGATGACGCACAAATATATATTACAATGTCGCCATGCAACCATGGTCCCGTAAAAGCACTGGGTACATGCATAGAGCAAATCAATGAGTGGATGTGCAAACATTTACCAGTTAAACAAAAAATTCCAGTTAAACGAAGACATAACTGAGGTTGTTGTTTTTGGAGAAAAGGAGGAGCGATTAAGAGTCAGCACGCAGCTTCAGTCAGTAAGACTGAAAACCATAGACCAGGCAAGAAGTCTGGGTGTAGTGATGGAAATTTTAAAAGCCACATTAAGACAATTACAAAGACAGCCTACTATCACCAGAAGAACATATCAAGAATTAGAGGACTGATGTCCCAGCAGGACCTGGAAAAACTTGTCCATGATTTTATCTTCAGTCGTCTTGATTACTGTAACAGTGTCTTTACAGGTCTGCCTAAAAAAATCAGTCAGACAACCGCAGCTGATCCAGAACGCTGCTGCTAGAGTCCTCACCAAAACCAAGAAAATGGATAGACTTTAAAATCCTGCTGCTGGTTTATAAAGCGCTTAATGGTTGAGGGCCAAAATACATTAGTGACCTCCTGATTAATTACAAACCATCCAGAACGCTCAGGTCGTCTGGGACAGGTCTGCTCTCTGTCCCCAGTGTCAGAACCAAACATGGAGAAGCGGCGTTCAGTTTCTATGTTCCTTCTATTTGGAACAAACTCCCAGAAAACTGCAGGTCTGCTGAAACTCTCAGTCACACCTGCCTTTAATTAAACAGCTTGAATAAGATTTTAAACTTTTACTCTGCACTGTAATTATTATTTTTTTTTAAGTCTTTTAATTTCTTTACTTTTATTTTTTTATTTAAATTAATTTCATTTTCATTATTTTTATTTGAACATATTTTCAGATTAAATAATTTCAGTGATTTTTAAATTTTCTATTTTAAAGTTTGTTTTTTCCTCTCTCGCACTTTAAATTGCCTTGTTGTTGAAATGTGCTTTATAAATAAACTTGCCTTGCCTTCACTTATTGCTTATGTTTCAGGTGTTTCAAGTGTTCAGAATGTTAGTTTGTTCAATGAATTCATGTGATCCATATTTTGTTAAATTGTGTTAAATTATTATTATTAATGAGTAATGGTGATTAATATTTGTTATCTCAATATCAATCAAAATAATCGGGATTAGAATGTTTTCAAGCAGCCCTGTTTATTTGTAGCTTATTCTACATTTCCCTCCTAATCACTGCATATTTGTAGTAACTAGAAATAGAAGAAATATCACACTCGAGGTCATGCTATTGTACAGAATATGAACTTTGCTACTTTTGGTAATAAGAGCACCTGTGGCGGACTGATACATTTGGTTAAAAGATCCAGTATTGTAAAACTGCACTCATGGACGGCCACTCAAATTACCTGTTCAGGATTAACTCTTACATCAAATACATTCTGATATGCGTACCTCTATTTTTACATCTTGTGTCTCTCTTTGTCTGTTTTCAAGGGTTTGGGAAATTTGGGTCTTCAGAATTTCCACCAGAGGACGCTGTCAGCCTCCTCCTCGTCTACAGCCAAGATCACCTGCTTCGCTGCCGCGTTCATCGTTCCAACGTTAGGAATCCCTCCTATACTGCTCGGTGCAGTGGCTGCATCAACAAGTACGATTCAGGGATTTGTATTCTCTCACTTCTCTGCTTGTTCGTTTGTGTGTTACATGTTGTAATCTTTCTACTCACATGTTCATCACACTCTCATCATGTTTCTCAGACTGGAACTTGACCTCTTATGGTCCTGCGTCTCCGATTGAACGTGGGGAGATGGGGCTCATCCTACCCATCGTCTTGCAGCACCTTACCCCAACCTACATCTCCATTATTGGTATTGGGGCGGTGGCTGCTGCTGTCATGTCATCCACTGACTCGGCCTTGCTGTCTGCAGCCTCCATCTTCACCTCCAACATATATAGGAACATCATCAGGACACAGGTGAGGACTGTGAGACAGTGAGGGGAGTTTTAGTCCAGAAAATTCAGAGAGAAAATAAGAGCAACAACAGGAATTCAGGAAAGTAATTGGAAAAAAAGAAAAACCTTGTTTTTCATCTTCCTCCCCTTCAGGCATCAGAGCGCGAGATCCAGTGGGTGATCAGGATCTCGATCGTGGTTGTGGGCTTGGCTGGTACGTCCCTCACCTTCCTGGATAACAGCGTCCTGATGATCTGGATGCTTCGTTCGGACCTCACCTACACTTTAATGCTCCCACAGATCGTCTGCGTCCTCTTCTTCAAGGTCTCCAACGGTTACGGAGCTGTCCTGGGCTGCGTGGTTGGCATGCTTTTGCGGGTGCTGTGCGGGGAGCCGCTGCTTCAGATTCCCCCCGTGCTCAAATTCCCAGGATGCACTCTGGTAAACGGCGTTTACATCCAGCGCTCTCCAATCAGGACCATCTGCATGCTGTCAGCCGTGGTGTCCATCTTGTTGTTCTCCTACCTGTCGTCTGTGCTCTTCAACAAAGGCCTGATTCCTGAGAAATGGGATGTCTTTAACGTTAAAGCTCAGTATTCGACACAACCGCAAGATGAGGCCAAATATGAAACTAAGGAGGAGAACTTAAAGGAACTCAGTGAGAACAATGACGTGTGTGAACCGATGTTAGAATCGACATGCTGAGGAATATTATTGAAATTCATTTTTAATCAGTACAGACTTCAAGAACAAATGTATTTAATGTGTTAAACATACTTTTAATAACACAGAATATTTTGAATTTTTGTATAATTTTATACATAGCATAAATGGGGGGAAAAAAACATCACAC
>NC_089204.1:11055690-11160690 GCF_963930695.1 Labrus bergylta | reverse complement strand
CATTATCAAATGATTCCTGCTCCTCAGAGAATAAACCCATTTGTTTTTAAATTACAATCTTTCTCTAGCACCACCTTCAGGACAAGATCAACTTGTGATGAGACTCAGGAGGTGTAAATCAAAGTCAAGTCATTCATCCTTAGTATAAGACGGTCTTCAAACTTTTGTGATCCAAGAATCCTTCGTGCCTGCTGGGATCACAAAGTGTAGTGGTGTGTTGAGTGTGCAGGTGTTTATCCTCACTATCATCAATATACACAACTATATAATGCTGTTTTAGAATCAAAATCCAATTATATGGTATACTGTATGTTACACTGATCGGCATCACAGGGACTGATGACGAGTATTCCTATTAATAATTGATGTATTGATTATGGGATAGATGTATAGATCATTCAGGTCTCTCAGAAACAATATTATTTTCTCTTTCACAGGTTGATGATGTGACTGGTATCAGCACTGCAGCCTGCAGGGGACAATGGCAGGCAAAAAACGATAAACCCAATTAATGTCCTTTACAGATAAACCTTTGAGAGGTTTTGCAGACTCAGTTTGATTCATACATGAGCAGAAATGAGTCTGCAAGGTTAGAAAGACAGACAGACAGATAGACATTCCTCTCCATGCTGCAGCACTCACTCATCCCTGGGCCTCTTTCTTTCTTTTTTTTTTTTCAGCGTCACACATGCACACATTCTTATGTCCTCCTGAGTGTGTGTGAGTGTGCATGTGTGTGTGAGTGTGCATGTGTGTGTGTGTGTGTGTGTGACAGAGCAGGGTGTCTGTGTTTGGACTTCCTTGCTGCGAGTCCTCAGTCGATTTTTGGAGCAGTGGCTGCAGCACACTTGAGGAAGTTGGGTTTAAGTGGCCTGAAGGACCGAGACACACCAGGAAAACACGAGCTTCCCTCTGATTGGCTGTTCAACAGAAAACGCACAATAAATCAGGAGCAGAGGAGGAAGATGCAGATCAAACCTTGAAGGTAAGACAAGTTCATGGTTCATTGTTCTCTGCAGGTTTGAGCAGGTGCCTAGTTCACATTGCAAAAGGGCCAGAATCAAAACTTATTCAAATAGTTATTCTAAACAAAAAGGAATTCATTTGAGAGTGTGCTGTGTATGCAAGCTATTATCCCACAATGCATTGCAAATAAAGTTAGACCCATAAGGAAGTCATCTCCACTTATTGTCTCCTTTCCTCATTATCATCAACTTATTCTGTGGCTATAAAAAAATCCTAATTTCTGATCACATCTCAGTGCATTGGAACATTAATATGCAGGTAACCATAGCAACAACACTGATGCTATGCGTCACAGAGGAGTAAACTAGCCTCACCATGAGTTGACCTGACTACAGAGACATTAATCAAACATGAGGCTGATTCTATCAGGTGTCAATATGATGGCCTCACATCTCCAAACTATGTGTCACTGTTTAAGTTCAACTTACTGACAAAGAGCATTTTCTATTTAACCTCTTCACAGGTTATCGGATCATGCACATCCTCACACCAAATTCAATTACATTTTGGAGGGAATACATGTCTGCAGAATCATATACAGATCTGAAATATCAGCTGTACCACTCATGAACCACTTATCAGCTGCAAATGCTGCAAAAACAAAATGTTTGCATGAGATAAAACATTTAGCCAAACATAATTATTTAAATGTCAACTTCAAAAAGTCATTCATATAATTACACTACATAGGCCTTATTACAAAAATACTAAAAGGTAGTTAGAAAATAGATTTAAATAATAAATGGATAATGCACACGTACTTTAAAGTGAATTCATATTAAACTTTCTAATAATAGAAAGGCATTTTAGCGTGTAACAAGTCACTCAAACAATGTGACAAATGATAACAAAGATAAATAAACAGGTTATAAATGTCTGTCTTCAAATAAAACACAAGCTATGTGATGGACATTGTAAGTGTAAAGCAAGTTCAACAATAACAATGATGAAGTGCATCTATAAGACAGCTTTTAAACACATCTATTCATTGAAGCTTTCATTGAAAAGAATTAAAGCACTATATTCATTCCAGTTAGCATGATAAAATAAAACAAGATTTAAATACATACAGGAATGCCAAATTCAAACAATATAAATTGGAAACTAATTTAGTTTTTAAAAACAATATAGAAAGGAGAATGATGTTTGTCAATCTTTAGACTCAGATCTTCAGGAGAGTTCAAGTTCAGGGGCTTTGACTGCAAAAGTCCCGTCACTTTCAACACAAAACCCAGCATGTAGGTGCAACGTGTGAAGCTCTGCTTTCATTCAACAAAGAAAGCCTCAATGTGAAGATGTTATTGATGAGGGTGTTGGAACCCTTCATGTCAGCACATGAAGTCTGTGTCTTTAGATGCTGTTCTACTGTTGAGGGGAAATAACAAGACAACTAGTGTGTTTGTCAAACAAACGATCAAAAATAAGACGTGAGATTCTGACTGCAGAGAAACAGGTGACAACAGGAGACTGAATCACTTTGGTTTGCTACAGTGATAGTTTATTTATTCAGCAGTTTTCATGTGTGTGTGTGTGTGTGTGTGTGTGTGTGTGTGTGTGTGTGCGCGTGTGTCTGTGTGTGTGCGTGTGCGTGTGTGTGTGTGTGTGTGTGTGTGTTTCTGTGTGTTTCTGTGTGTGTGTGACAGCATTCCTACAGGGTGTAAACCCCTCAGCGACTACAGCACCGTGAGAAATGAGAGCATTTTACACATTACTCCAAGTTCACATCAAAAAAGCTCTTTTTTTTATAGAAGTTGTCAAGATGTCCTGACTTTCAGTCAGCCTCAGTTTTAAAGCCCTCTAACCACTGGCTCCTACACTTCCCATAATTCAACAGTCAAGACACAGACAGTTAGGCCACTGCATTCAAAACAGGCAGGATGGTGTTCCACACTTTGTAAAGCACCTCCACAGTTCTCAGCAAACTGAACCTAAAGCTTGAAAGACAATGTGTATGAAGAAAAGACAGATACTGTCTGACAACAACCAGAGCTTTACAGTGACCGTATGTAAAGCAGACACATGTAGAAGGTGCACGATCAACTTGAATTATCCCATAATGTAGCTGAATGCTATTGTGTGAATCAAATATACTTCATGGTCACTTTAACATGTATTTCCTGTCAAAAGTAAACTTTAAAGTTTTGCATATTTTCCCGAATCGTAGCCTTCATATTGATTTATAGAATTTAAATCAACATAATAAGATTTGCGTCACATGTTTGCCTGGAAGCCAAAAGTTCAAATATAATAAATATAAAAGGACACAAGACATTTATAAATCTGCAGATCCTCACTGAAGCCCAGCTATTCAGCTATTGTCCGTGCGTTCTTTAGAATCGACAGAATATATCCCACTTGTCCCACTTTTATTGATTGACTAATAGTGTTATCAACCCACTGTTTAACCTCAAGTTAATCACATTACTTTGTCATTATTCTAAATAGCTTAACATGCGCTGATCCCAGCAGGTGTGTGTGTGTGTGTGATGGACTCGTTTCTTCTTCTTCATCTTCTGTAGTGCTGATTTTATTTGGTGTTGTTAGTTTGATCATCCTTTGCTATTTGCTGCTTTGTTCCCCGATGAACTGGTAAACTTGAATCTGTGGGAGGTTTAGTCTTCATAAAAGGATTAAAGGGAGTGTAAATCTGTGTTAACACTCTGAGAGTGAACAGATCAATGTGTGTGTCGGAGTGTAAATGTGTATGTGTGAATTATTCAGCGTGGGATCCATCAGGGGGCAGCAGAGTCCCTGCTGGACTCTCTGCTGCTCTGTGGAAGTTTCTGTCTCGGTGATAGTTTGTGAGTTATCAACACAACAACACACGGTGATGGCTGACGCTCAGATTGTACTTAAAGCTGTCAGAGGTGTTGATCAAACTGTACAGTAGTTTGAGGAGAACACAATACATTCAATAACACAACAAATAAATGTCGATTTTCATAGTTTAAGCCTTTTAAGCATAGTTCAAGCAGGTCAAGTGTGAAATCCCTGTTGAGGGCGAAAAACAGTTTTCAGACTTTGGTTTTGCTGTAACAAGCTTACAGCGGCTTATCGAGCTGTCACCATCGTATCAGCATATTTTTATGTTTTATTATTTAAGAAGGCGAAAGATTAAAGTGAGAAACAGCAGCACTATTGTACCTCTGAATGACTTCATGCTCCAAACACACACACACACACACACACACACACACACTCTCTCTCTCTCTCTTTGTCTAGGTGTAAATCTAATATTTGGGGACCAGCCTCTTCATTCTCCAGGGGCCTCTGTAGAATTGGATCAAGTTTAGGTCCTGGATTACTTTATGTGAAATCAGGATTAATCTACAAGTAGAAATTAGAGCCTATACATCCATCACACATGATCCCAGACTCCCTTGTTTTTTCTCTGATTGGTGTCAACAGAGAAGTTTGACCTCTGCATAATACACTCATAATCAGGGCCCCAGTCGCTGCAGATCATACATTCCCACATTTACGAGGATGGTACAGCACTGATGTGAAGCAAAACAACCTCCAACTCACACTTTGGTACTTCCCAGTTGTAGTATTTGTGACTTCTCCCCTCAATGATCAGGATAGATTGTGAAAACTATTGCTGAGATTAACTTGATGTCAACAAATTTTCTGCAACAATAGGGAGAATTAATGTGCATTTTTACCAAACTAACCCGGTCCACAGGCAACACAAGTAAAACAAAATACATCAGTGGAAAGGCCCCCCAGGAACGTGCTGCATTAAATTACATGTTTGAATCAATATCAAACCAGGAGGTCTTATCTTTCATATGATGGAACTGGGAAATACTAATGCCTCATATCAGCTGAATCTAGTCTTTTGTCTGTGCCCACATGTGTCTATGTTTGTTTTAGTTCTGTTTATTTCTGTTTGTCTTTAATTGAAATGTAACTCCTGTGTGTTCACGACAAACAGTGATGAATAATAGGTTCAATAAAATAAGATTTAAAAAGCTATTTCCAACTCTATAACTATATTAATTACAAATATATACTGTATATATAAAACCTTTTAAGACTCGCACATTGACAATTATTCATTTTATGTAAGAGGAATACTTAAATTTTAAAAGTTTACACGTCTGTAAGTCAACACTTTTTATTAGGCGTTAAAGTCACATGAGTACTTTAATGTTGTTTTGCTAGTTTGACTTAAGTGAAGGATCCAAACACTTCGTGCAACACAGAGGATAAAATAAATACTAACAAGTAAAAAAAATAAAATAATCTGTTACACTGAATAAAAGTCCTGCATTTGAATTATAACTAAAGGACAAGTGATCCGTAAAGTGTGGTTCTCCTTAAATCTGAATGAATGAGTGAAGCAATCATTTGATCTGGACAATGTTCATGATCATTTATTTTGAGTTATTTTACTGTATTACATTTATGTAAAGGCGGCATGTTCGAACCTTAAAGTGGTTGTGATCAAACAGTTGTATATCATTTTTTAGCATCTTTAATCATATTTTATGAGCTCCATTAAACACAAATGCACATGTTTGCTTATTGTGTAGTGAAAAGGAATAAGGCAAGAGTGGAGGAGTTAAAAAAAGTGCAAAACACACCCAACTTCATATCGAATGTATTAAGTACTTAGTGAAGTAGAAGTATGTAGCAGATGATGGGAATATATAAGTTCCCCCATATTGTAGATTCTTCTTAATCAAACCTGCATACGTAAGAGAGATCCTTCAGTTTGTTGACCGCTGGCATCCTGTTTTTTCTCAACATTTAGCCGATAATGATATTTAAGAAATGAGATGAAGTCTGTACAGAAACATGAGCCGCACAAACTGCACCTCCTGACTGAAAATGAGGTATATTCTGTGTTTAACATCCAGGGGGCGACGTCAGGCAGGAGGGACAGCACTTTCAGACACACACTGACTTTTTTCATTTATTGTGGGTTTCATTTGTTTTTACATGGCAGGTTTACAGAAGAGCTATTGCACATTTTTACAAACCCAAATCCAGACTGATGAACCAGAAAACACAAATAATGCACCGAAGCAGACGGTCAGACAGGGTTTCATTGTCACAGAGGCCTTTCAAGAAAAATGGACAAATCATTTTGTCCAAACCTTATCAGATTATTTTGTAATAAACAGTTGCAGTTTTTATAAAATATGCACATACCTTTAAAATAAATTTCTAGGACTTAATATTTAAAGAGTTACACATGCATCCTTTTTAAATCTAAAATTATTGACTGTGGTTGCTTCTGTTCTGTCTGATCCAAAGGAAGGATAATACGAGACTGCAGTGATGTAAAAATGAATAATAGAAAACATTTTTAAAAAAGAGTGTTGACAAACTTCTGCTCGATGCAGGTAGAAAACAAAATATCAGCAGTACTCAGAGAGGACACAGTGAAATATTGTGACACTAAACAGACGCTCAGCTGTAGCCATGAGATGATGACGTCACAGACAACACCCACTCACTTTGAGTGACAGGTGGTCTTCAGGAAGTGCACCACAGAACCAAAGCCTCCTCCAAAATCAACTTTATATAACCTGACAGAGGTTTATACAACAAGGACTACATTCAGCCAAGTGCTCTGATTGGTCAAACTCAGCTTTCAAAACACAGTGACACTTGTTTTTTTTTATCATAAAAGACTGTAGCAGCTTTTTAGTTTGCATGATAATTATTTAAGATCCATCTTATGAATATATATTAACACTGTTTCTCTTATATTTTCATTAAGTTTAATTAACTCTACTCACAAAATATTTTTTTTACTTGCCGTATTTTGTATTTTTTTTTAAAATAAAATTTCCACCCTGTTGACTTCAACTGTTACTTTACGATCATTAAGCTGCTGATATTGTTCACAAAAGGCGGCACATCATATTAATATTACATTTTATATTCTGTTTAAAGACTTCTGTTTAAAATGTCACTTTTAAACGGGCAAAGTAACCGCAATCACTAAAAAAATTGTTGTCTTGACACAATTTTGTTGATATTTTAGTTGACGCTCTATTTCGTCTCTGGAGCACAACACTGGTGTGTCTGTTTCTGTAGGCCGAGCAAACAACAGTCAGTTAATAAGAACTGCAGAGAGAGAGACACCGTTTTCAGATCTGAAAGGCCAAAAGGTCATTTTGTAGTCTTGTGTTCTGCTTGAAAAAGGCGGCGCTGGAAGAACGTTTTAAAAATCAACAATTTAACAGGCCTAATAAAAGAATACAAATATCAATGATGTGTATTTATAAAAATCTCTACGGTTACATATCTGCTCTCCTTAAAGGTGAAATAAATAATCAAACCCCTTCCCCCTAATGTTAAATATTTTCTTTTTATGACAAATATGAGCGAACAAAAATACAAACCATTAAGTGTTGATGAAATGTCGGTCTAAATGGTGAAATGTTCATGACTGGAGTGAGGACAATACAAATGTGCACTTTATTATTTTACATTAGACATTTTTTAAAAATATCCAGGAATTGTTTACAACATTTTTATTTATTTCTGCTGAAAATTAAATAGTATTTCAAAAACATTTAAATATTTATTTTACATGAAATATAAAAACTACAGATGTGATTTATTTTCCCCCACATGGTTTCCAACAACAAACTAACAATATTCACAAATGTTACACAAATACATGAAATAGTAAAAATAAAGATTTTTTTTTTAAAAGTCACATAAATCTAAGAATTGTCGTCTTGATCAGAAGAAAAGTTCAGACACAGCATGTTGGTGTGTAGTCATTTAAAACAAAGGAGAATATTTACAGTAATAATGTCTTTTAAACAGATAAAGGTGATCTCAGTCATATTCTAGTTTTTATGAGGTTATGTGATATATCTTGGTTCTTCAAATGTGTTATTATATTTACTTCAATTAATTTCCACACTATTAATATATTTGACATAAAATGTACAAATGAACCCTCTGAGGAAGTTGACGGTGTTTTAAGTGTAGAATTTGACAAGAAGAAATAAATATTGCTACATTGTTTTATGTAGTTAGTCATTCATTGTTATATAGATAGATAGATAGACTTTATTGTCTGTCCCAACAGAGACAGAAATTCTCCTTTGACAAAGCTTGAACAATAAACACAACTTAGATTAAAAACAGAAAGTGCAGTACATTAAAAGAGGACTTAAAAACAACAGTTTCTAAAAAGGGGGGGTCTATTTGATTTTCAGAATGGTTATTGCAGAGGGAATGAAGGATTTTTTGTAGCTGTTTTTCCGGGCCAGAGGGACTTTGTAGCGTCTGCCTGATGACATGGTATTTGTTATTGTACAAACATTCATCACTTTAACCTGCAAAGTGTCAAATATTGAAATAATGCCAATAATCGTAGTCGATGCACTGCTGAATTTTTCAGAGATTTTAATATAAAAAGACAAAATTGTTGTGAAGGATTTTAACTTTCTTGACTGAATTTTTATTGAATATAACGATCAAAACCAATATCACTGCATCACAATTTAGAAAATGATTTGTATCGTCGTTTCACGATTACTATTAGTAAGTGGCGACTTCATCACACAACAGGTTTCCATCATGTTTCACTTTTACTGAGAAGGATGCAACATCACAGCAGAAATTTGTAGGCCTTTTTTGAGGAGATTGTTGTCCTTTGATGCAAAAAAACCACCATATTAACAGTGATCACCTGGTATTGCTTCTGAGATCAACACACAGAGTGGACTATGCATTGTGAGACATAAAGATAGAAGCGTTCTTTTCAACATGAGGTTGATCCTGAACGCATCTCAAATATTCTCACTTTTTTATCAGAGTCCAAAACATAGAGAACGAACAGAAGACGAAAGGCTTTTCCCAACAGAAATGAATACAAACAAGCCTTCTGGCAGCTACAGTTTCACCTACCTTGAGCGGCGTTACTATGGCAATAATGCACCATCAATCATAGCGGCCATTTTGTGTCTTCGCACTGTTTTTGTCTTTCAGCTCGTACGTCTTCAAATTTGTGCAGGCTGGAAGAAGCTTTGTGTCCACACCTCAACACTAGCTCTCTTCTGAAGGCAATGGATCCAACACCTGCTTAAAAACACACCCCAGGAGGTGTTTCTACGTGTATGTGTGTGTGTGTGTGTGTGTGTGTGTGTGTGTGTGTGTGTGTGTGTGTGCGTGCGCGCGCGTCAGTGTGTGTGAGGTTTCATTCTTTTCTTCCCCTCTTAACCCTCCAGGCTCCTTTTCTTTTTGTTCTTTACATTTTTTTAACCCAACTGTTTCCAACAGCTTGCACACACCCGCTGACCTCTGTGTTGATGCAAGGGCTGCCGCCATCTTGTTTCATTAGACTGTAGTGTAGCTGCTAGAGTGTGTGAATGTGAGTGTGTGTGTGTGTGTGTGTGTGTGTGTGTGTGTGTGTGTGTGTGTGTGTGTGTGTGTGTGTGTGTGTTTGGGGGTGCTGTATGCGGCAGCGTCTTCTATTGTTTGAGTCAGTTCTGATTTGATTAACAGTCCGTTGGTGGTCAGCGCTTCACTGGTCATTAGCGGCTGGTAGGACTGGAAAGTCTGGCAAAGAGCCATAACTGTGTGATTAAGTGTGTGTGTGTGTGTGTGTGTGTGTGTGAAAAAGTGTGTGTTTTTAAATGAGTTTTTACTTCTGTAATGTGTGAACTCACGATGGTGTAAACTTGACCTTGAGTCTTTGTAGTTTTTCAGTTGGACTGAATCCAAAGACTGAAAATGTCACCAGCTTTTGGAAAGATTGTGATGACATTCAGTTTCTCAAGAGGATGGCTTAATAAAATGTGAATGGAGACACTGTGAATTCAACAGATGACTTGTTGCATGCCACCCTGAAGCCATCATTTTGGCACTTTAATGGACGGCATCTTGTTTCTTTTTGGCGCCAGAAGTGACTTTTTTTTTTTTTTTGGAGTAGAGGGACGAGCCGCAGAAGAGCAAGGGGCTGGACAGTGCTAGGTTACGAAAGCGTTTCAATCTTTTAGTAAAGTTTTTTAATCAACCAGCCAATAAGATGGTTAGAAACAGTGTTTCCAGCAAAATAAGATTGGGGAAATAATCACAATCAGACCAAACCACACAAAGATACCACCAATTCTTTGATTCTCAATTCATGAAAATCAGAATGAATCACTTCAGCTTTTTTCAGACTGTAAGTGGATGCAACGTTTTCCATCGGCAATCTAAAACCGGAACAACCAGCCAAAGCCAGGCCTGGCATACTGCAAGATAACCACTGACTGGCAGTCATACTACATACTACTGTTGAATGAAGAGTGCCGTATGCAGTACATACAGCATTCTATGTTTGATAGTAGTATGAAGAAGGTGGTTGCGCAGGTCGAAAAAACAGCCTGCATGTGTTTGGAGGTCGACCACCAAGCTTGTGAAATGGTTCCACAGCCATAACTTCTGCAATAACCATATATTGAAGTTTTTTTTCCATTCCTTGTCAGTTTGATAAAAACAGGAAGAACTTGTAAGTGAAGATATTTTTTTAGGGGAATTTCTGAATGTTGAAAAGAGCAAGTCTGTTTCCATGTTCCCATTTCTTTATGCTCAGCTAGGCTAATCTCAAAATTAGATTTCAAGCCATACTCAAAAGGTAGTATTTCCTAAAATGATTAAATATTTCTGTTGATTATAGATGAATGTTGTTACACTGTAGCTGCAGTGTACAGTTGTGATATCAATCGTGCTTTGTTATTTTTAGCCGAATGTTGTCCAGTGTTGTTGGGTTTTTTGCCCCAAAGGAATCATCTGTTATTTCTTCCCAAAAATTCATCTTCTATTTGAATAAGACATGTTGTGTGTCATCAAGACCACTTCTGTGTGTGTGTAAGAGTGTGTGTGTGTGTGTGTGTGTGTGTGTGTGTGTGTGTGTGTGTGTGTGTGTGTGTGTGTGTGTGTGTGTGTGTGTGTGTATACATTAGTTTTTGAGACTGTGCATAAAATTTGTGACTTCATGCACGTTTCTTTGCATGACTGCACGTCTTAAAGTGACTTTGTGTGTATGCACACGTGTGTGTGTGTGTGTGTATGAGTAAGCAAGTGTGTACGCACGTTCCACACGCTTATGTATATGAATAAGTGTGTGTGAGCATGTGGAAATATGTGCACACAAATGAGCAATCGTGCATGTGTATCTCTGACCCTTGGGGCTGAGGTACGGAACATCTGTGTGTGTTTCTGTGTGTGTGTGTGTGTGTGTGTGTGTGTGTGTGTGTGTGTGTGTGTGTGTGTGTGCTTGTATGTGTGTGTTTTCGTATGTGTTTCTTTTCGGAGGGATACACTCGTCCTCATTCTCAGGCGAACATGAAAACTATGAGTGCAACTCAGTTTTCAGATGGATTGATGACCCTGGAGTCAGTCTTTCACAGTCAAACTCGCCTCATCTTGTTTTAAAGGATTCCTCTGTGTTTGAGGTTGTGACTTTTTTGCTCTGCAGTGAATACAGCAGCAGTATCAGCCTGAATAAGCTTTGTGGTACTGTCAGCAGTAATACTGACAGTAGTTTTACTGTAGCAGTAAATAGGCTCACCTTATCTATCTACTAAGGTCCCCTGTATTTCATGTTTTAGATACTCTTTGACATCTGTTTAAAGGTACCCCTTTATTAGTATTTTAAGGCATCCTTTTGTCTGTGAGGGATCATATAGCCTCATGTTTTTAAATATCCTTGTAGTGCACCTCTCAGCATCTGTTAGTGATACTCTTTGGTGTGTTTTTAAGGTAACTCACTTTTTGAAGAACCCTTTCCAGGCTGCAGATCAAACATACATGGTTTTACACTTTGCCTTATCTCTGTCCGTAGCTCTGTAATTCCCCAAAACAGCTGCTCGTTGTAGTTTTTATCAAACGAGCAAGAGGAAATATTGCATTTGTTTGGGAGTTTTTTAAGCAGTGAAGTAATGCACATTTGGTGCTCTAGTGAGTATATGGGGCAGCAACATGGTGTATGTGGGAGTCAAAATGAACTACAGCGTGTACATGGTGACAGTGTGGAGGTCTATGGCACAGAGCAGGAAGGAACATCAGGTTTTATACATTTATTTGGTCAGGTTTTCATTGTTGACAGTAAGACTTTTTAATTTGTGCTGCCTGTTTATATTCTCATTGTTTGACTGGGCACAACGAGAATTTTACGTTAAGATTGGTTTAACTCGTCAACATCCACTCACGCAAATACAGTTAAATTAGGACTGTTCAGTGATTACATTATTTCATTGTGAGTATTCGCATTTTTTTATCACATTTGAAATTCCATTATTTCACGTTTAAGTAGAAATTGTTAGGCTTTTATTTTGAATCTTATACTGGCTTCGGCTGAGATTAATTTATTGCTGTTTGAGTTCAACCATGCTTTTATACATAAGTGAACCTTCTGGTAGACATGAAAAGTCAAGTCAAGTTTATTTACATGAACTCTAAACCACAGATAAAAGAACTCTTTACGGATCAAAAGCTTAAACTAAACAAAATGTTTGATGTCACATGGTGGATATTACTTTTGACTTGTCAGCTGAGCTGTCTTGGAGATTTAATAAAGAGAAATGAGACGTAAAGGTAACAGTCTAGGATTGTTAACATTTCCTGCTCTGAATTCTTAGCAGAATTAAGGTTACTGTGTGTGTTTGGAAGAATTTAAGGAGCATAGAAATTTGACTTTTGAAACTCAAAAGCAACTTTCCAGTGTAATACTGGCGCAGAAGAGTAGAAGGCAGCTTGCAAGATAGATATCCTCATTATTGACTGTTTCCGAATCCCAGAACACTCAGATATTTTCCCCATGCAGCAGCAAACTCCTGGTGACATCGACTTTATTACAGCTGATGAGCTAAAAAGGGCGTCTGACTCTATCAAACAGGCTAGATCCAAGCTCAATATTGACTTTTACTGCACGTTTCCCTGCATAGCTTAAATGATAATACTACAGTAAATTCTTTCCTATATTTAGCTGGCGGTTGTTTTGAAGACAAGTTGTCTATTTGTGGTTAATCAGAGTTTTGATTTTGTATAGGTAGGGTGAGTGGACTGGCTCTCTCTCTCTCTCTCTCTCTCTCTATCTATCTCTCTCACTCTCTCTCTCAGTCACTGTGATCATGTATGCATTCAAAGGAAAAAGATAAAAGCGTCCTACATGCGCTGGAATAGTTATTGTGTGTACTGTGAAATGTAGCCATGCTGATGCCACTGCCTGCATGCCATTATATTTTCTGTACACTACACATGTACAGTAATAATTCTTGTTAGTGTGTGTCTGGTCTCATTGATTGAGCTCTTCCTGCGCTCTGATTGTCATGGTTTCCAGATGCCTTGTTATGAATGGTTCCCTCTTCCTTTGATGACTCATCAGTTACCGGGCAGACATTAAAATACAGCCTGCGTTCAATAAATAGACACGGTTATCAGCAACACACAGGATTTGTTCATCATCAAACTTCAGATGCATGAGTCTGGTTATTGGATTCCGTTCAAAAGGAAGTGATGTCTTTAAGTTGTAAAGTTTGTTAGTAATTAAAAAATAATCTCCACTGGGGAGTGATGATACTTGAGCCACTGTTAGTCCTGGTCTACAATGTGAAACGCACACAGGTGGACTGGTGGATGATTTCGCTCCATCCTTTGATCCGCCAATGCAGGTAGTTGAAGAGACTTTTCTAATAGTAACTCAGTAACATAATAGAAAACCACTCACTAGGACACCAATATTACTCTTTTGCAGATGCAATGTGTGAGTCAAATGTGCAAGTACAGAGGTGCAATGATGGCTAAACTTTAAATAGAGTTAGTGTCAGCAGCCCAGACGTCAAAGAAACGACTTGAAGGCTACAGAAACATATCATATATTTTTTTTCTATAAAAAGATTGACACAATAATGTGAAAAAAAAAAAAAAAATGTTCAAGAAGGCCATGATTCGAGGTTTAGATGTGTAATTATTTTGCTTTCATATTCAGCCACCATTCAGTTGGATTTTCATCCATCCTTGTCAGCAGATAAGCCTTCATAACTTCTTCATCTCACCACAGTCAGCTTTTAACTTGAAACTTGAATAACTTTAAACCTGAACGCTACTTACTGTTTTCATAGACAGTGATGACATGTATACACATATGTAAAACTGTCCACCATAGATCACAATCATCCTTTCATCTTTCCTCTGTTACGGCTGATTAGTTGCTGCGTTTGCTTCCTGCATCATTTTGAAACATGAAACGATCGTTCTGGACCCTCGACTGTAATTACAGCCTAAAAACATCAAGAGACATTCAACCCTTGGGTATGGCTGCAGAAGCATTAGGTCACATTTCACAGGATGCATTAGAAACCAAGTGCTTGCAGTGTGTTGTTTGGAAATGTTGAATTTGTTTATTGAAAACAGCTTGTAAAATCCTGATCAGTAAACCGCAGTAAATCCTTGTGGGACAGATGGTGATATTAATGCTGGATAGATATGCCGGAGCACAGGACGGAAAATATAATGTATCTGAGTCCAGAGAGACAAATATCACTCGTGTTTGTTTTCACTATCATGGAGTCAATATTTGATTATCTGAACATGGCAAAACATTTACATTACGATGTATATGACTGAAAGTTTGTATATGTTGTATAAAATATATATATAATATAACCTTTGCAAATATTTAGCAATCTGAAAATGTCAATTAAGGTAATTTTTAAACCAAATTATATTTTTTCTAAAACAAATAGAGAATAATATATTACAGCAGAAGTTTAGATCAGTGTTTTAGCTGTTTAGGGGGGGAAAACACATGAATGTTTTGATCAGATCAGTAGCTGGCAGTGATAACATAAAACAGGCTTAATGTTTTACTATAATAAAAAGGTAAATCTCTGCTATACATTTCCCCTTGTAAACTCTGTGGATAAGTTATATGTAAGGTTTATACAATCGGTTTATATCCATATTCTATATCGATGTAAATCCATCTCAGCCAAACACATTATCAGCCTGTAGTCAATGCAGAGAGTATCTGTTTCTGTGTGTGAAGGTGCAGGTTTAATGTCTGTGTTCCCTCCTGCCAAAGTGCCCATGAGCCAGGCGTCAGACTCTGACCTGCTGTGAATCCTGATCTTGAAACAGCCAGAGTTAAGGATGTCAGGCATTCCGTCCTAAATGCAGCAGATGCTGAAAATCTGTCTTCACTTTTAGCTTTTCCTAAATATTGTCATAGATCCCATCATAGTTACCGAAATAAAAGGGTTTGTTTAACATAAACCTCTAGTTTCTATGACATCAGGTAGACAAATGCCAAATCAGTGTCAACATAGCCAGTAATTACCTTGAAGATACAGTAAGTCTGAAAATGAACTCTACTGTATGAGGGATCTTCAACTTCAGAGTTCTATTCAACAATCATAATTAAGTGTTTACACAGCGAGGTAATACTATTGATGATTTTAGGCCAAATGTGGTAATTTTTTCATCATATCTTAGATGCTACGATGTTGAAACAGGTAGAAAAAAAAAGTTTTTTATAGTATTAAGTTTGAGATGTTGTACACTTGTTGTGGAACATGTTTGCTTTATCATAAAGGCATACAAGCGCTATATAACATTTTGAAATTTGGGCGCAGCAAACCCCATTTAGGATTAAAACAGATGCCAAGTTTTGGGATACTCGAGATCTATATCAGGACATCGTTAGGCTAATGCTGTTTGCATCTATCGTATTAAGCCTTGTTATCACATGTTACATAAGACAGGATCCTTCATAAAGAGATTTTACCTGGTCCATTTTTGGGAGGGTTTGTCATAAAAATGTCTTAATCCTCTGTATCTCATTGCTTTTTTGGAATGAAGCCCTCCTTAGATACTGCCAAGGACCCAAAGTCCGGCTGGCCCTGCTGCCTAAGCTCAGTGCTGTAAGACTCTGCAGGGATTTGATCCTTGATCCTGAGGGAATCTTCCCAACCCTTTAGAGATCTGACTCTGCTGTGTGCGTACATACTGTGTGGCCTGTTTGTGTGTACAGAGCGTCCTATGTGTACAGGGCTGTATGTCATGTTTTGAAATATACAGTCTGTGATCCAGATGTGTGTCTCTGGGGATTTGCACCCTAGAGGTCAGGCGGTATCGTACACTGAGACCCAGAACGAGATGCAAAGTGAAAACCCTGTATCTCCAGTTGGGCAGGGAAGATACTGAGCCACAACAGCTTGTGCACTTTTTTTTTACTTACATCCCATTGAAAGACATGGAAATATTTATGTTTTTCTAAACTTACAATCCTTGATTTCCGTGAAAGAATCACCCAAAGTTGCATTAAGAGGTTTCCCCCGGATTGCAATGATAATCTGGCAGGGTGGCAATCTCTGCACTCGATGGATTACAGCTGCACTTGTGAGACAGATCGTATGTCAGCTGTGGCGGGTGTAGGTACGTACAGAAGGTCCTCAGGGTTAATGGCTTAAAGCTCCTCTGATGTGTTTTCAATCAGATGGAAACCAAAGAGGCAATTGAGAACAGCGGATAAAGTCAAGGAACTGAGCAGTAAAACAAAGAACACAATGTTCTCTGCTGCTTTCAAAACCGCAAAGATGAACCTGATTGATCTGGAAGTGAAAGTGTGACGATGCAGCGAGTGACCTATGATAACCATTTACTGTTTTTATCTCTGCCTTTAAATATTTTTTTACTTTTATGACTGTTGTTTTCTACTGTAAAGTAACTATAACTTCTGTTACTCCCAGCTTTAGTCTCCCTTTAATCCGATACATCATATAGACATCACACTGGGACATTGCTGATTTGGAAACATTTCATCTGGCTCTTTCTAAACTTGGAAAATACACCCAAAAACCCCTCTAGTAGTAGCTCACTACTTAGAGGGAGTTTTCCCTTAATTCCTAAATTCTGTTTGTCAATACTGGCCATGTTTATCGTTTAAAAACACTTGCAGTTATTGCTACCACTGGCCTTCGTTCGATGGAAACTGTCCTGCATCATCGCCTAAGTGTGTAATACTTCTTGCAAATAGTCACAGTGATTTATTTTTGTTATTATTTGCCTAGCACATCTTTAATTGTTTTTTGCATCATTTTCGCTCTTCATATCACACTATATTTTCAACTACTTTATATAAACCGATTTATAGGCTCATAAGCTCATCATATAGCTCTAACCTGAGGGCAGCCTGAATAAGATTAGTAGGTGTTGCTACATGTTGCTGATTGTCATAAATATGTACAAAGAATAAATGTATTCCTGTAAAACTAAGCAGGCTTTCAGATATAGAGACACTGATTTTAAGAGTGGAATAAATGAGCTCATGCCGCAGTGGGGAAGAAGAAAAATAATCTTGACTGTTTCAGCTTGATTTCAATAAACCTCTTTGTGTACAGCTGTAGAGTGAATATTTCCAGTGTTTCGGACTTCTGTTGCAGTCTGTCGGCTTAATCGATCATTCCAGCGTGTTGCAATTTTGCAAATTCACCCAAATTCGACCAATTTCCATTCTTTTCACCACACTTTTATACATTTTATTTGGCGTATTGAAATGGAAGTCGATTGGAAGTGATGTCGGTCGATAACAAGCTTGGTCAGAAAATAGATGCACATCTGAGGTTCTCACAGTGGAGGTCTTAACTGTTTCATCAGAATGAGGGACTTGCATTGCATCTTTTTTAAAACACTAACTCAAAATCAGACTCCATCTAGTCATTTGTGTCCAGATAGAACACTGTCATCAGTGTACCGTTGCGTATTTAAGTGTCCAAAGTAATATGTGATGGTACATTTCCTGTTTTCATGAAAGCATGCTGAAAAACATCACTATCCTCGGGCTCTGTTGTGCCGCAGACATCTTATACCAATGAGCTGATGAAATATCTTGTGATTTCCTGTTCCTCTTCTTCCAGGTTTACATTTTCAATAAGTGTCATACAGTGGATCTGCAAGACATGACAAGCACCATTACTCACATAGAACAAGACAAAATAAGGGGAAAAGACATCAGACTTTGTCTTGGTCTTATAGTTAAAACTTGAGCAAAAGAAAAGTCTGTGACTCTGCTGTATGTGGAAGACACATCAGGACTTACTCGCTCTGAGTCTGAATGGAAAAAACTGATTGATCGTCTGATTTTTTTCCCCCTGGAAGTGGATCATTGTGTCTGTCTGTGTTTGTGTCAGGCCAGGTCTGGAAAGACTGCGGCAGAAATTCATCTTTTCTAAACAGACCATCAACACACGGCTAGAGGTGAAGTCACTTTTATGGAAATGAGGAAGACAAGGGAAGCAGAACGTAGCCAAACCCCCTACAGACCCACAGGGTTAAGAGCTGTGTGTGTGTAGTTGTGTTAGTTTCTTGTTGATTGAGTATCACGGTATATGATATCTATCATTATCAGAGGCATGAGCTAAACTTGTTTTAACTCAATCCACTTAACAAAAAAACAAATAAGGCTTTGTGGTCTGAAAATAGTCCATGTACCAAAAGAGACTGACACCAAATGAAACTGAGACTAAACTCAAAACTATCAAAAGTGTTTTTCTTGCTCTTCCAGAAAAAATCATATTTTCCTTTTTGGCAAGACAACATTGGGGTTTCATCTTAGTAGAATTGTTTGTGTGGAGTGCTTGTTCTGGTATTCAGCTGTTTTAAGAGCATCAATTTCCATGAAACCCATAGGTTTATGAAGATACAATTGAACTGTTTTCCCATTAACACTTCCTAAAATATCTAGATAATTTCAGGAGGACTGCCCCTGAAAACCTCCTGATCTTGTTGTTCAAACATGCATCTCAAAGGAGAAGGCTATCCCGGTTCAGATGGGAGGTGGGGCGGGGGGGGTCTCCTGAGGCAAGACATGACAGTTAATCTGGATGAGTTGGCATGTGCTTTCGGATGTTTGTGCTGTAAATTCAAAGAAAAGGAAACAAAAAGCCAAACAGGGGTGTGTGGTGAGAGTTGGTTCTCCACAGGATGCCTCTGGCCACATCTCCATGGCGTTATAAGAGCACCCGTTGCATTCTCTTATTAGTAACCTATACTCACTGCTTGTTGATTTGGTAATTTTCTCCAAGTTTTTGTTCTTTGACCTCCGGTAGAGTTGTTGTTGGTTTATGTAGTATTTTACTGTAGGATCAGGAACCTGTATAGGGTGTTAATTTTGAAAATTGGCCCAAATTGATGTTCAAGTTTTTGACTTCATGCCCAGCTTAACTGCACTGTGCAGACTGAAATGTCTGTGTAACGATTCCATCAAAAGTAGACCTGGAACTTTAGTGTAGGAGAGTGAGGAGCTGCTTCATGGAATCATCTGAGATGCTTCTGAAACATGCTGCTGTTTCTCTTAATGGTACTTCACATGCAATCACTGGAGAGCTCAAAATCTTCCAACAACCCTGTTACTACTGCTACTGAGCCATTTCCGTTGAGTTTCACCTTTAGACACCAAATTACTTAGTTGGATTGTAGAAAGATCATGTATTGGGTTTAAGTAATGCCTCAACATTAACTTTTGGATTCAAACTTATGAAAGTCTAGGGTTACAATCTAGACACAACCTTGGCACTTGTTTTGCCTGTTTATGGACAGATTTATTAAGTAAGACTAAAGCCCCCTTCAAACATGAACTCCAGAAAGTGTCCAGACAATTTCTGGATATTCAGATCCTGACAATTTGCAGACTTTCTTTTCAGCAAGAAATAAAAAAAAAGTAAACAGAACATATTTGGATATTTGGCTATTTGCATTCTCAAATGCATCAATCCCAGATCATTTGCAGAGTGCAGTGCACGTGTGAGTGGGGTTTTAGACACCTGGCATAAAGCTGATCCAAATATGTGCCAGATTAATGTCGTTGTGCTGTTTGTAGTAAATGTAGTAATAAGGATAGTCTGCAGCTGTGTCTATAACAGTAAGTTTTGAATTATTGTGTGTTCATCTGCAATCATTTGGTTCCATCCATGAGCTCTGGTGCAGAATAAACAAGGCACAGATACATGTTATGTTAAGATGTAGATAAGGTCTGGCACAGGAATTTGTTTTGTGTGCTAACTTGCAGGACAAGGTTGAGAGTGAGTTCAACTTGACTTTCAGGGATGCAGAAAGGTAATTATCACTTTTCCTTTGCTCACTCACATGGGTTTAACCAAAGAAAGCAAAGTGCATTCTTTAATTATGTCTGCAGTAAAGTTGTTCTTAGGCTACAACGACTGAAATTTGAAGCCCAAACTTTTCCTTTAAACTTTTTATTTAAGTCAGCATTATGTTTACAACATGACCTTCTGACTCCTAGAAAACGTAACAGTTGGATGTCACATTTTAGTTAGAGATGAATCCTAATGTCGGCAGTTTTCTGCTAACAACAGGGCTGAACCAGCAGCCCGTTTCAGAGTAACGGCTCAGCAGTCACACTGACAGAGCAGCAGGGAAGGCCTGTAAAGAGGTTTGACCAGGCATGACTGCTGCCCCGCCCAGAACAAACCCCCGACAGAGAGATCATGATCAGTGGACGAGGGCGGCTCGGATTTACTAGCCAACAGGATTCTCTCCAGAAATAATCTGAACACAGATTACAGAGTGAGGTAAAGCAAACAATTTATATAACAATACAAGAATTTGGCATCTGTTCGAGTGAAATACATATAGCCCATACATGTGTCCGCCGCTTTCTTTATTCTTTTCACAGTAATTCATACGTACTTTGTGCTTCAAAAACAAAGGCAAATCAAGGCTGCGGGCTATCACCGTATCTCTTCCTCGTTTTCACTGAACTACAGGGGTCCCTAATCCAGGAAGAGTTAACCTCCTCCTCCTCTGGTCAGGCAGCAGACAGACATTAAGACACCAATTAAGCAAAGGAAAGGAAGGGGGAAAAGACAGAGAAAGATAAAGGAAAGAAAGCTGACAGAGGGGGAAAAAAGGCGGCAAAGGTCAAACCCAATGCAATGTAATGCTCCGAAAGGAAACACAAAAGGCGCTTAGCGAAAGTCAAAGACAGTATAGGAAAAAAACCAAGCAGCAGAGGTCAAGCTAAGCACCACCTAAAGCATAGTGGAGTGACTAAATGAAAATAAATGTGAAACTAGATGAGTGAAAGTGTTGGCAAGAGGCCAGATAAACCATTAGCAAAGGGTAGTTCGGTCAGTCTAGCATGACAATGATACGCCTTAAAACTATGCCTCCCATCTCACATTTCACTAACATTACAGTCCTGCTTTCAACCTTTCATACAGTGGTGGTGACACAACTCTTTTATCTTCAGACAAAAACTAAAACTTCACATAGGAGGGGAGAGACTCCATGAGGGTAGGACCGGGCCAAGAATGCAGGAATGAGCGATTAACTAGACTACAGGTCAAAGGAATTCAACACATGATTATAGATACATTATTACTTTATCAAACTTTTGTTACTGCTGGTTCAAAGCATGCGTAAAAAACAAAGGATAAATCACTGTGTGTGTTTAAGATCAGACAGATAACTAAAGCCTAAAGTAAATGTATCCCCTAACAAGTACTGTGTCTATACCCGCTGATTTTACCTCTTACTCTGTGCCATTGAGATCTAGTGTTGTCCATTAAAACACACATTTTGTTGGACCGAATCCCACTACACCATGCTGCTCTCAAATATTCTCAAGCTCAGGGGTTCTCAACTGGTGGGTCAGGACCCAAAAGTGGGTCATGGAGTCATTCTCAGCCGGTCGCAAATGTGTGCCTGAAAAAGATCACAAAATTAAGATTCATCTGCCGATTAAAATAATCACTGCTCAAAATAGTAACAACCTAAAATAGATATACTGTATACTATAAAATCTTAATTTAGCAGCTAATTGGAGAAATTAACGACTCTTCTTTTAACCATTTTTTCAGAGCTGTATTTAAACATTTGCATATCTTCAGTTTAAACCATCAGACTTGATTAATGACTGGAAAGTATAACAGTTTCATAGAGAATAGTCATCGTTATTGCAACAATATTCACTCTTCACTCTCAGAAACGCCGACAGGGATTTAAAAATATGACTGATTTATGAAAAGACCTACCATTGTTCTAATATTTTAGGGCCTCTGTCATTCATGGGCTCCTCATGAAAGTGTTTATGTTGCAAGAGGAAACATACATGCAAAAAACTTCAACTGGTTTACTCTCAGCTCTAAATAAAACATTTTAGGAAATACATCATGTTGAACAGGATGTGTCTATTTCACACCAACAAATAAATACTTCATACAAAGCTGAAAAACCAATAATCATTGAGTAAGAACAGCAATAGCGGTCCTGTTTATTCATATATAGATATATACCATGTGAATGTTTTGTTAGCCAACAAATGAACAGATCATTGTTACAGGACTTAATTGTGCAATATGTCGTCCATCCATTAGACATTCACATAAATGGCTGACAATGCTGATGGGATGGAAGGGTTTGACTCCCTCCCAGCTTCCTTAGAACAACAGTAGTCTTTGATGAGCATTGTTGAATAGCGGCCTGGCTGCACGCTGACACCCAGAGCTGAGGAACCGCCGACCAGTCGGGATTATTGTCAAAGCTGACGACCTGTTTGCTTAACCTTCTCACCCGACCCCTGAGGAGAGGTCAAGGTAACCGGCCTTCCCTCCCCTCCTTCTTCTCCTGCTCCTCTTCTTGTTCTTACCCCCTCGTCTCCTCTCCTGCTGCTCCCTCCCGCTCTCTTCCAGTCCCATAATGCCCTCCTCCTCCTGCTTCCCGCGCTGCGTCGTTACCTCGATTACATCACACGTCATCAAGCACGCCAGGGATTTGGGCTGGTTGTGTTTTCCCTCATGCCAGATGTATGGTCGACTATATGAGAGCCTGGGACTGTGTGTATGTGTGTGTATGTGTGTAATTCTAATCACTAGTTTCTCTTCTACCAGCATCTCCACGGTTTTAGGCGGATAGTTGGATGATTACAGTTGCAATAAGGGTAGTTTTCTGATCTTTTTAGAAGTTCAATTCTGATTTAATGGCATCTTCTGTTTTAATTTCCCTTAATTTGTTATTATTGAGAGAACACTATAAGAGTCCTCAAAACGTTTGAGATCCACAATTGAAAATGCAAAGAAAATGAAATCGTAACCCATTACTTGGTTAAAGCAAGGTTATTAGTCAATTTTTCTATATAACAATTTAGAATAACATTACAAGATAATCTGAATGTCTTACTATTCAGCACCCTTGTCTCTTAAAGCCCCAAAAACTTGCAACAGAACTGTGATAGAAAAAACCGGGAAAGAAGCATATAATCTCTCTGGTTCAACTAGATGACCTTCTCTCCTGTATTTGGGGGATCATTCTAGGCAAAATATAACAGATCACAAGTTAAGTTTTGACCCAACTCTCCCTGGAGGTCTTGGAAAGGCTGGGAATGCATTTTGACATACTACATTAGAAATACATACGGAGGAAAAATGGACCTCTTTCAGTCCGACAACTGAATTCCATACTGTACTGAAAGCTTTAAACATGGTGATCTTAACTGTTCAGTCAAGCTATTTTTTTTTTTGTAAATTAGAAATAGAAAATATTTTCCTCAAACACTTCAGTGTGGGACTCGTCCTAGGATCACTTTAATTTTAGAAATCCACCTAGCGGCAACCTCAGGTCTTGAAAAGTTAAATAAGTGCTGAAGTGCAATAGCCTGCAGTTCGTTGAGTGTCCACTTGAGGCTGGATCCAGGAACATCGGAGATCACATACACATGACTGGAAAAAGAAACAGTTTTTACAGCATAAATTCACATGTTTACAGCCTGGTACAAAAAAAAGAAATAGGTCTGATTAGTTATTGTCATCACTGGCACACAATGTACGGGGGGTGAATTTTTTTTAACGGCTCTATTTTGATTTTGGAAACGATACGTGTTATCCATAGTTAGGCGCGTAGCTGACATGATTGACAGGTGGGCGCGATGTAACAGTTCGTCAAGAGGCTTACAACCCGCCTCAGCATCGGCTCTAAGCCTGTCATTAGGTTGACAGAAAGTTAGGGTGAGAGAGCATTCCAAGCATGGCAGCGGCTGCTGATGATCCTCCGGAGCCCCCTGATGTAACGGATGACTTCACTTAGGCTTTGTCCATTAATATTTACAGTCTATGAACTCTGTTGATGTGTAGATTGACTCTAAATCTTTTTGTAATCATATTGTCCTTTTATAAATATTAAATATATTTTGTTTTTCCCATATGTGAATACAAAAACGAGTCCTGCACTGTCCTTATTCTAGTCATGCATTAGCCATGTTGCGCTAGCACAGCTGTTAGCTGTTTGTCCAAATGCAGCTCTTAATGTTGGTACACAGAATTAGGCTGAGCAGTAAAGCCTCCTGTTATCCGGCAGCATTATCCATCAGGAGTGTGTAACATTATTGACCTGTAAGCTTGTGTTTTGGAAAGCAGCAGCTCTGCAGGTCAGTGAAAGTAAAACTGACGATGCAATGTTCTTTAGGTGCTACGTTTCTGCAGCAGAGCTTCTAGGTCGAGTAATACTAATTCTCTGGAAAACAAAAACGAATTCTTAGAGACAGCACTTCAGACAGTTTCCATTGAAGGATTCCATTGCAAATATGGAACGTCTTTATATCGACAATCACAAGAAATACCCTCTGACTGGCTGGTTGGTGGACTTTAGTTCACTTAGCAGTAAAAGTAAAGCTTTAGTATAAAGATGGATGTGTTTTTAGTTTCTTTTTTTGCAGCAGTGCAATTCATTTAGCAACGATTCAATAAAATGGACCTGGGTTATAATTATTACTTCTACATCAAATAATTACAAGCTCTTAAGCCAGATTGAACAACCCTGCAATGCTTAGTCTTCTTTAAAGGAAACCTTCTTTTGGAAAGTGCGGGAGGTTTCTGTGTCCTGCTAAACCAGGTCAATGAGGTGCTAAATACCAGGATGCCTAAATGGAACAAAGTTGTCATTAATTAATGGTATTAAGAACACCTTTGCTTTCAACTATGACTATTTAAAATGTCTCCAGTGGAAAAAAATCTAATGCACTATTGATAAAGATGTTCTTCTCTCTTTTAGTGGCTCTCTTTTTTGTGTAGCCTTAGCATTACAAGAGATGTTGTTACAGATAAAGATGGAGGGCACGCCATCCCATTGTCTCTTAGCCAATTATTCCTGATCTTTATTGTCTTTGGTATAAAAACAACGAAAAACAGTTTAGCATCACTTTTCAGAAAAAATATAAATAAATAAAATTAGTTGTTTGCATTTTTGTTATGTTGACTTTTTTGTGGTGCACACTATTACTGCCAAACCATCAATCAAGGCAACTTTACGAGTTTCCAAACACCGGCTTTCATGGAGATCTGGTGTGAGTTCTATCCCCTTTCCCCCTATTGTTAAGCTGTACCTGTGACGCCAGTGGGCATAGCTTTAAGAGGTGAGAAACTAAGTGATCTGGAGTAATATGGGGCAGAGCACACATTAGATGCGTGAAGCTCATGCAGCTGATTACCCCCCAACCAGAACACTGCCCTGCAACAAAAACAACCAGGAAAACTGAGTTCTTACACAGTCACAAAACAAAGATCTTTTCCCTCACCTAACCAACTGTGACAACCCAACCCAATTCACATGTTTATTGTTGTTACCAATACAACAATGGTCATCCTTGTTGTATTGATGCTGCCGTGTTGTGGCGATAAGCATCAGTGGTTACGAGTGTTTTTAATGTGTTTTTTTTATTCATCTGTCGTGTGAAGTGTTTAACTAACTACCCACTAACGTATGAGCATATAGTTGCCTTGGGGACTGTCATGTCATGACCATTCAACCATGCAAAATGTTCAGGTGGGATCGTTCAATAGGAGGCGAATGGGTGTTAGAAATGTGGGATCCTCTTAATGAGCATGGGCTCGGGCATCTCTACAGCCACACACAGAAGATGGATGTGGGAATGTTAAAGAACATGTGTATGACTTGTCAAAGATCCTGCTTTCTCTCTGTGTCCAGTGTCGCTCTGGGATATTACCATAACATTTTGAAACTGGAGGATACACTGGAACTGAAGAATTATATCATTACAGTCAGCTTGGTGAAGTGGAGAATGTAACTCACGTTTTGCTTGTACTGTCCATTTAATGACGATCTATTAATATTCTTTGACAAAGTACCAACACACAAAGGCATGCTCAATGATAGTAATATAATTAAATAGCTTTTTGATAACCACACATTCCCAATATCTAACAATATTTATAAAGCCTGAAACACAAGGAAACATACAACTTATGCACAGTAGCAGGCTCTCAGAGTGGATCTTAAACAGCATCACTTTGCCCTAGGTATGAATAAACAGGTGTACACATTTGAAAGCATGAAGTCTCTCTCTCTCTTTCTTTCTCTCTCTCTCTCCGTCTCTGTCTGTCTCTTGCTCTGGCCCCTCATGCTCTCTCTTTTTGTAGGTATTTATTGGGTTATACCAGTATTATTGGTGTGGAATTGTGACCTGCATCTTTAAGTCATTTTTGTATTTGTTTAATTTTTGTCAGCGTGATGGCACTAGGAAATGTTTTCTTTAAATGTGTCTGAATACTCCCATAAGGGATGGGCTGTGTTGAGCTGCCAGACACACAAACTAAGATTAATTCATTCATTCATTCATTCATTCGGCAAACAAACAAACAGTTGGCCCTACAGACTCCAATTTACTCTTGACTTTCTTATTTGATGTGACAATTTGTCTGCTGGGACTTTACCCTATACGCCATTCCACCGGCTATCTGTAAACATTAAGTTATACTTCAGAGTAGCAGACAGCAGAACAAGGGAGGAAGTTTGTTTGGACTTTGACAAAGGATAAGCAGACATGGGTTGTGCTGCTTGTCACTTCCGTCTTTATCTATGGAAACATGCAGTCATTGAGGAATAAAGTCGACAAGCTGCAAGCGAGTGTGAAGTGCATGCTGGAATATAAGAATTTCTGTGTGATTGCGTCGATGTTGATTCACATGATTTTACTTATGAACTGGCCAAATTCAGGGTAATTTCCGAGGATAGTCAGATACACATTGATGAAATGGATGTTTGGAGAAGACTTGAACAGACAACTGTCAGGAAAAGTCATGAGCCTGACTGTATCAGTGGCCGATTGCTTATGACCTGTGCTTTGTTCTTAAGTGGTCCACAGTTCTTTTCCAGCTTTCTTTAGCGCAGAAAAAAGTACCTGCACTATGGAAAGAACCCACTGCGGTACCAGTAACCAAGGTTACAAACCCAGTGTTGAATGATCATCGCCCTGTGGCGCTTACATCCTTAGTTATGAGAGGTTTTGAACATATTGTGAAAAAGCGCTTACTAAACATCTCCAAAATAATTGACCCACTACGCACTGTTGATAAATGAGGCCACTGGACCATATTTTACATACTTTGGGGTCTAAATGACTAATAGGTACAACATGTGTGTATGATTGTTTTTTCCAGCTGCCGTGAGACAGGCTGTAATAGCTTCAATCTAATCCTTTGGGCAAAAAGAATCAAATAAAGCTGTTTTGTTTAAATACATTAAAGAATAACATATGTTACAACATTTTTACACAGCCTACAGACCTTTCCTTTGTAGAGTGTTATACAGGTTATGAGATTAAGATTTACTTTTATTGATCCCCGCAAGGGGAAATTTCAGTTTTTACACTCTGTAGTCATGCAACACACACATAGGCTGGGGGGCGACCTGGATTAAAACTGATGCAGGGCTCTAAAGGGAACCAGATAAGAGTAGTTTTGAAGATAATTTGTTTAGAAGAGCTGTATTTCTGGTTATCTTTGACATGACTCGTGTTAGTTTCTTCTATAATTCTCTGTGCTTACTTGTTGTGGTTTGGGATGCTGCTTAAGCTTCCACTTGTGCTTTCAGGTGTGATTTCTGTTTTTGGCTGCTGCCCAGTTAAACCTTTAGTTCTTTGTATTTTGGCCTCATCCTTTAACCATCCAGCCCCATGAGAGCTTTCATTTGTGTTGTGGTCTTTATTTTTGGCGTGGAAATTGTATTACTGAGTATTTATCTCTAAGCAGTTCCTAACATTAAGTCTGTGTGTTGGCACAAGAGGAGCATTAGGGTTATCAAACAAACAACTTGGCTTTCCTCATGTGAGTCCGTGGAACTGCAACCACTCATTGATGTTAACCGCTCTTTGATCTTGGGCATGAAAAGAAGTTTGCAGACTCTAGGTTTGGCATGTTTTCCCCAACTACTAGACCCACACTAGCTGTGCCTTTGTATCTTCAAATTAAGACCACAATTCCCACCAGCCCTGCTGTTTTTCGGCCCCGTCTCCCCCAAGAGGATAAACATGTTGGATTTTGTCTTTTTTTTTTTAAATGGGTTCATGCTCCCTCCACCATCTGCCCTTTCCAATCAAAACCCGAGCTGTGTCTCAGTTGTCAGTCCCTCCAGGAGCTCGTTTTTTTGGGGGATGGCTGCTAACTATAATTCCTGGATACAGTGCAAGTTGTGATGTTTCGATTCTTATTTTCAATTACTTTTTTTGACAATATGAATACAGAAAAAAATGAAACTGTAGTAAGTGTAAAACAGAATCCTGACATTTACTACATTTATTTATTTATTTAATGTAGGTCTAGTGCATGCAGCACCCTCACAGAACTATTGATAAGGGGCTGAATGATAAATGTACTCCTTAAATTCAACGAATAAACTAATCAGTACCAGCGGCCGCTGGATAGGCTGGAACACTGATGTTGAACCAAACATTATGGCAATGTTAAGTTCAGACCAAAGTACCTGTCAGCTGCTTGAACACCAACAAAAAATTCTCAGATAATTGACTCATTTGCAAACTAACTGAAATGCAATGTTATTAAAACAAATCCAAATGGGTGTACATCATTTCAAAATTACAATGTCATTTGTGCCAATTAAATGTCACCCTTTTTTACTTTGTAGCCAAGATGGGAACCATTTAAGGTGAGAAGTGTCACACTTTCCTACTAAACTTGAACTTGTTAGTGGAACATCATTGTCAGTGAGATCACATTCATTTCCAGTGTGGATACAGTAGGACAGAAATTGAGACGCTGTCATACTGTATCCACACCCTAGGAGTGTACAAATGTCTATGGCAAAGGTTTGTCCAAAGCCTGTGCCTGTTTGTTTACCATATTTTAATGACACCTGCCTCCTCTGTATGACAACAATCCTTTTGCTCCACCTTTGTGTGAGGCTGGTCAGCAGAACTGCAAACAATTTTGTCCTCGCCAACACTCTTCACGCTTTTGATGTTTTTTGAGCAAACCCCCATCTTTACCGCCCAACATCTGCACTGATGGCTGAAGTGGGCCACATCCCTGCAGCCACCATCTGGTGGAAAGCCTGAAAGATCATCAGTGGAATGTTCGGTTGTCTGCATTGCTTTTGGGAATGGACTAAAAATGTACTTATAGAAACAAATACCTGATGCAACACGATTGAATGGATGGATGCATGGATGGATGGATGGATGGATGGACAGGCTAATGGATGGATGGATGGATGCATGGATGGATGGATGGGCAGGCTAATGGATGGACAGATGGATTGTTGAACAGGTTAATGGATGTATGGATGGATAGATAAATTATTGGATCTACTGACAAATAAATGTACAGACTTGGATTGGAGTATTAACCGCTTCAGTCCTTTGGGTACTAAGGGTAAATGCTACCCTAATGACATCACAGATATGTGTCCTGGCTGAAGGCAGAGAAACAGCTCATGTTTGCACATATTGATTTCACTGACCAGCAGCAAAGGGTTTCCTGTTTACAGGTTGTTGTATTCATTTATTTTTCTCCTTTTTTAACCGTGTCTCGTCTCAAACTGCAGCTAGCGTCCGGAGGCGTCTTCTCAGATTACACTGAGCTGATGAGAAGGAATGCGATGTGAGCACACAGCCGCTGGTCACAGCTTCTTCTGCCTAATTATCTGCTCATTTTCACCAACATTTCACAGTTTGGGCATGCAGCCGATGTTGTGTTTATGCACAGTGACTTACAGTGACACTAAAATAACCCTCATGGTAACATGATCAAGAACATTAACAGCAGCCAAGAGCCATAAAACGCCTCCTACAACATAAAAGTCACATGTATACACCCATGGGAGTTTGAAGCCATGTGCTTTGACAATTTTTGTTTGAATAATAAAAGTACATAATGGCTTCAAAACAGTGTTTTACCCTGTAATACTCTATCTGTCAACTAAGGGAAAAGTAATGTGAGTGCTCAGTATCAATACTTTATAATATTCTAGACTTATCCTAACATGTAGAAAGTTTTTACAACATTTAAAGTACTTACTAAATTGCTCCTAAATGCTGCAAATGCGTCCCCTGTGTACAGCATCATATTGACTGTCTCAATTATATGCTCCCTAATACTGTCACAACATCTTCACAATGAAAACCTACACTGAGCGTTGAGAGTTGCTCATCAGTATTTGAAAAATAAAAAAAATTACATTGTAAAGTAAAATTCAACTTTCCCACGACTGTACCAGTAAGGATAATAGTCAATCCTTGTGTTATATTGAATGGGTGCATTTGTATTGAAATATTTTACCTTTCTAACTTAAAGTACAGTCTACTAACAACACCTGTGTACTTTAAGGTGAAATATCAAGAAAGGAATTTACATTTTCAGAGTCTATGCTTTGTTGTAGTTATTGTACTTGATTAAAGAAATAACTTAATACTTTTTATCACAAACAAAAATACTGTCTGCATTGCAACCTTTTCCCAACAATTCTTGAAACGTTTTACCTCAAACATGAAAATGCTCAATTTAAAAATACAAATATAGAATTTATAAATTATATATATATATATATATATATATATATATATATATATATATATATGTAATATGTATGTTTAGTTGTTTTTTATATAGATTCAATAGACTAGAGTATAGGAAGTTAAGGAAGGCAACAGTGACATTTTTCAGTAATGATTTAACTGAAATTACTAATTAAATAAAATAATCTCTCCTTTTTCATTCTGTCTTGATTGATGCAGTGAGAAGAAAAAAAATCTCTGCAACCTTATGACAGTGTGGAAAATAATATTTATCAGTAATAAAAAAAAGGGAAAACCTGCTGTAGTAGACTTTTAAACCTTTTAAACATTCAATAACTTATTCTTAAATGAAGTCTAAAAATATCAGTTCGAGCCTTCAGAGTCACGTGAGCTGGTGTTTGGTACGTTTGTTTTCCGACTCGAGCTTTTTTTTTTATTAATTTAAATGAATCACTGAAGTCATCACACTGTTTCGAGGTAAATAAAAACTCTTCTGTGTTTAGTAAAATCACAAAGAAAGTCCGGCTTTTATTTTGACGTTTGGAAAATTAAAACGGGTCAGTGTGAGCCTCCTCTCCATTTCTCTACAATATGAATAAAAGATGTAGGTCTGTTTTTATTTCAAACAGGTCGGCATTGTTTCATTTCCTTATGTGTTTATTTCATTTTTTAGGCCTATAGGCCCTTTAGGCAACTTTGTTTTTACCTTTATGATTTTTTTCCTTCATGTTATTGTTGCTCTTTTCTTGCTCCACACACTCATTAAACATTCACGAAGTTTATTCATCAGAGTACAGCTGCTTACTCTTTCTAAGACTGGAATATTTGACTAAGGGTTATAAACCGCATGCCGTCACTTTATTTCTTCTGAATAACTTAATAACAGCCGTGACTG
Organism: Labrus bergylta; assembly: GCF_963930695.1. NCBI lineage: Eukaryota > Metazoa > Chordata > Actinopteri > Labriformes > Labridae > Labrus > Labrus bergylta. Next base: position 11,128,966 of record NC_089204.1, on the reverse strand, counting down.
CTCTGAAGAGTTATACTAGTCTAAATATTTAATCCCTGCGCTTTTCGTTCTTTATCTCTTCGTTAAAATCCGAGGGAAGAGATAAAATAGTAGTTAATATAAAATAACGCAAGTTTAAAAAAGAAAAACATTAACCAAACTTTTTGTTTGATAATATTCAAAAACATTAACCAAACTTTTTGTTTGGTTAATGTTTGATCCCCGCAAGGGGACTACAGAGTGTAAAAACTGAAATTTCCCCTTGCGGGATCAATAATTGTTCGCCTCTGTGAATAAACTCGATTCGTTACATTTATCTGTTTTTGTTATTTGCTCTTTTAGTATTTGCAAAGTAGGCTATCAGTCTTTAGATTTATTTCGACTCCAATTTTGTTACTTTAACGATTATAAAGTTTCTCACTGGACAATGTGAAGTCACAGCAGGAGAAAAACTTCATGAAACATCTCACAGCTGCTGCTTTCTGATTCACGTCTTGTGTTTGTGTCTGAGAAATCACTTCCACTTTTTTATGTTGACTCCTGGACGTTTAGAAGTACTGCAGACTTATTTTTAATGAGGCGGACCAAAGAAACAATATTTAGAATTGGCCCATGTAAGATGAATAAAACAAACAAACAAATAAAAGCAAAACGGGTCAGATTTCTTATATTTAAATTCTATCAAAAATAAATTTTTTATCAAAAATACCAACAAAAAAAATAGTTAATAAGAGGAATGTAAACCTAAAAAGGCCTGTAGGCCTAATACTGTTGATAAACAGAAACTGTCATTCATATATAGCAATGATACAGCTTCGTGATGACCAAAAATAATTAATTAACTTTAGCTGTATCCACATTTTTTAAGTTCAATATTGCGGGTTAAAAGAATATCACCTTTAACTGCTGAAGCCTACGTGCCCACATGCGTCTACACAGCTGAAACACAAAATGACTTATCCGCCGACTTTTCCGCTGATCTGACTGCTTTGCTTGCTTCTATGCTTAATAAGAAAATCGGAAGTTAAACATGTATTTATTCACTACAGAGAAAAGGAGTGTAGGCCTATTTATTCTACAGCACAATAAGCTGTTTTGTGTAATAGGGGAGACCGGGGCTGCTTGGTACACTGTATGCTCTGCTATTTCTCTAATGTAGCCTATGAACAAGTATTATAAGGCAGAAAACGGAAGGTTAAGCTCCTACCCAAAATAATAGTTTTTTTTGTTGCAGAATGTGTTGGTTGACTTAATTCTAAAATGCTAGTAAGAAGAAAAAACGTTTTTAGAAAAATAAACAAACAAGGACTGGAACACCAGAAAACCACAAATAGGGCATCTTCCTGTTTTATTCAGCAAACTTTTCTCTTTTTTTTTGCAATTCATCCTGTTGAATATCTCATTTATTTTACTAATGGCCATTGATCAAACCAATCATATATTTTTTATTTCAAAAAAAGTGTGACCCTAAGAAAAGACCCATACTCCCTGATACTACATACTCTGATTTTCAAGTTGTAGACTTAAAATTCCATAAAAATTGCATTAATATTTTACATTTATAGAACATTGATTTACTTTTAAAACAGTAAAACAGGAGCTCTACCAACAAAACCGTGTTTTTGACTTTTAGATGTTTTGAAATGAGGGCAGGTTAAGAACCAAACATTTTAATTGGAGCTTTTTGTTTCTGTTGTTACATGTTCTATTAAAAACAGGTTCATATTATCATCATATTTATTAGTGTTGGTATTAGAGGGTCAGTGTTAGCAGTTTTGTGTTAACCACACTTCTTCTACTGAATTATTAAGAGGAGTAAAACTACTACTTATTATCATAACAATATTTAACAGACATAATATTCATACTCTTTCCTGACAAATGAAGAAAAATAAAAACAAAGATTATTTTGTCATTGTTGTTCATTTTTTAAAGCAGTTAGAAAGTTTTATAAAAGTTCAAAATCATGGAAGCACTACACCAGCACGATGAAGCCTCTTTAATAATGTAGCTGCTGACGTCTTTCAAACATGACGTTGTTTAAGACTTTATAGTTTAAGGTTTAATATGGTTTTGTGTTTTATGTTTATTCCACTTTAAGGCCCTTTTAAACACATAAATGATCATGAGTATTTGGTCCATCCTGTAAACATGCCAGATTGATCATTGCAGCCCTTTGTGAGTTCATGTGACACAGTGAACGTTCAAGAAAACACACACGAACACATACAAATGAAGCACAGATGGTTTTTACTAAAAACAGGCTGACGAGGATTTTCATACATTTTTTATGAATCCATCACATTCGCAAATGAAGGCTGCTTTGACTTGTTTCTGTCATACATTAATGTTGCATGATAATGCTACTAAGGGAATGATATCATTATACAGATAAATGATCCAGAAGGACTACACAGCTCAAGTAACTTTCAGCAGTTTGTTTTATTTTGATATTTATACAGAAATAATAAACATCTCTAAAACTGGCTCGCAGTGTTGTAGAGTTGTTTTGAAATTAGATTATCTGAACCTTGCGTATGCAATTAAGGAAAAAAAGTGCTAACTTCACAAAAACAGCTATATTAAGATCCATTTATCCAAACACAGATGTATGAGCAGTTTCTCTCCCTCCACTAAAAGAAAACAAACATCCTGTCACATGACAAGTTCAACTGCTCTGCAAGCTGCTGTACTAACATTTACATTAAATGTAATTTTGTTTACTACCACGTCTAAGCTCTGGTCTCGACCTATGACATTTCAGACAGCGATTCCTGCAGAGGCAAATTGGATGTTCTTACAGTTTACAACACCTTGTCGCTGAATTATTGACCACGAGCTGAGCTGAGCCCATCAGCTGATCAGAGCTGCGGTGATCTGTGGCGATTAGTCGTCACGCAAAGGGGCGTCCGTTAAATTCACAGGAGGAGAAGAAGAAGAAGAGGAGGAAGATGGGCTGCATGGTTTCTGGCCTCTCCATTGGCTCTCCGGCTGGTTTTCTTGGATTCCTATTGGCTGGTTTTGCTACCCATGAGTGCCGGGACAGTAGTGAGGCAAAGGGTGGCAAAGGAGGAGGATGTAAAGAATGAGGAGATGGTGGGGAGGTCAAACAGGCCACGCCCTTTTGAACTCAGCAGGTTTTAGTGTTTATCCCTTTCTGGCCCCCGGCCACGCCTCATACTGCTGGAGCTCTGCAGCCTCACAAACCAACTTCACCTTCTCTCCTCCTGGTTTGCTTTGATTTCCGCACCTCCTATCTCTTATCTCACTAGTTCCCTTCCTCGCCTCACCTCAACTTGTTTTATTCTCCATCTCCTTCACTGACCTCCATTTCCTCCTTCTTCAGCCATTGCCTCCTCCTGACATTCCTTCACACACTCCTTTTCCTCACCCTTATGAGATCTCCTCCTCTTCTTCCTTCCATGTGTCACTTTCACCTCCTCATCCTTTTTTCACCTCCCACCTCTCCTATCATCTGATATTTTCTCCTCCACCCTCATTTCCCCCATTCCTCTATCTCATTCTCCTCAACTTTCATTGTCAGACAAGGCCAAACCTCCTCATCTTTCAGCTTCTCCTCCTCTGCCAACTCTTGAACTTACTCCTCTTCCTCTTCATCTCCTCCCCTCCTCTGACTCATGGGCATTAAAACCCATTAAATAGATGGGGGGACAAGTCCCAGAATCATGCATTTGGATCTCCTCACTTTTGCCTTTTTGCAAACTCAGAACCTCTGTTTCACCATCCTGAACTATTTTAAAAAGCCCTTCAGTCAAAACCAAGCCACGTTCTTATTCAACCAATTACATGTTGAAAATAGTCCATTTATTGCGTTACTCCTTCCAAAACTTAAGCTTAAGAAATCATGGATTATGCTATTCAATTTTATTCAATTTTCTATTCAGTGTAAGCACCTCTATAGACCCCAAACTGGGCCTATAGGAGTAATGCACATGCTCTGGAGTTCCCCCCGCAGGGTTTTGACCTAGAAGTCGAATAGCATAAATGTGTTGAAGAAAGCCTGAGGAAAACAAGACAAAGGTATCAATATGGCGAGTGCTATATCTTGAACCACACATTTTTGGACAGACGAGACACAGTTTATGTTGTTGAAGACCTTAACATATGTACATACATGGATGAAAGTAAAACAAAGACTTGTCAATTGTTTGGTATGTGATGTAGCAGGACGCCAAACACTAGAGTTGGACATACATTGGCCAATAAATCAATTTCTCCCATAGTTTGTAAAGCCTTATCATTTGAAATGCCTATATCATGTTTTCACTGCCAGCATGCAGTGATTCAATAAATGCAGTGATGCCAAGCAGTCAGATATATAAGTTCACCCATGGCCTGTGTGTCGTGTCAGTCAGAGGGCGGTTCCACAGTGCACAGAGAACAGAGTATTTTCGTCACTACTGTCACCACAAGCTTGGCAAATATCAAAACGTTGGTTATTAACGTCTCTGACAGCAGCCCCACTATGTTAGCAATGCGCTAAACATAGCTAACATCATAGATTAGTGGAGAGATGGGAAGGGAGTCTAGGCTAGAGGACTAAAGGAAGTAGACTGCTCTGTTACTTTTGCTAATGATGTCCTGGTTTGGCATGTTTACTTCCACAGAAACATGGACATAAGAAGATTTTTTTAAAGAGGAGGAAAGAAAGTTATAATCACTGTGAATCAGTCTATTTCAGCTAACTTAACAGCAGGGTCTCCTGTAAGAGGGGTTCTCACCTTTTACATATAAACCCAACATGTTTGTAGTTACTGTGATTTAATTTCTTTCACTGGACATCATAACTGATTCAAAGAAAGCTTAACCCAAGTATGTTTGCTTACTTTTTATCACTTCCAATATTAACAATAAGAAACAATTTAATGCTGGATATTAAATCATGTATCTGTCCATCTTTGATAACTTTCTTAACGAGGGGGTGGTGAAGAGAAAATTCGACAGAGAAAGCAGGGAGAGTGGAGAGAACGTTTCAGGGGTGAATGATGAAAGGGATTTGAAAATAATTTGACAATGGTAATGCAGAGTCTCTTAATATTATTTTACAAAAAGGCAGTCAAGGTACCGAGATGAATGTGTAAATGTGGGAAAATGCATCAGAATGCAGGAAATGGGATCTACTCTGTTTTAAAGTTTCTGAGGGAGGACCCCCAGACCCCCGTCAGACTGTCCCACCCATTTTATAATGCTTCTGATGCCAATGCTCCAACTCCTCACTTTCTTCATCTCATCCACAGCCATTGTCCTTCTCCTGGTGCTTCTGCGTTGTGTCATCACCCCCCTCTTTCCATCACTGCCCTCCATCTGCCCTTTGGTCCTCTTCTATTGTCACCTTCAAACGTGTCTTCATCTACCCCCTCCTTCTTCTCAAACCCCCCATATGAAAATGAAAGTTTGCTTCATAATCTATTAAAAAACTAAATAATCTGCTGTCTGCTTGAGTATTAGATTGTTATGGTGTCTTTATGATTTCTTTATAATTAAAATGAACAGGTCATAGGTCACATCTTCAAACATTCAACCAACAGTCTAAAACCCCAAAATGAATATCAGATAAAAACTCAAATATTGTATGTTATCAGTTTGATTATACAATTTATTATCTATCAGACGATAAAATAAGTACTCTTTGTGCAAAAATAAATCAGACTATCTCATTTAACCAACAGAAGGAAAAAGTAAGAAAAACAGACACTTAAGTGTCGGGAGAACCTTAATGCAGACACTTAATATTTAAACAAATACTAAAGTGCACCTTAAAACAGCTTAAAATCACATCTTAATAGACAATAAAGGGGACTTTAAAACATGGAAACATGCACTTACAGGTTCCTTAACATGTGCCCAGAAGGCTACCTTTATATACACTTATAGATACATTAAAAGACACATCTACTTAAATTATATAAAGGGTACCTTTAAAAAGATGTTTTAGCGTTCATCAAAATATCCAATCTGTTGTACATTCATCTGAATCAAAGGGGTGAATTCAAACAGACCCCTTAGGGCCTGTAAGAACTTTACAAAGACTTTTCTTTGTAACTTCAATACGTACAACAGCTGTCATTACAAATTCCATCCTTTGCTTGAGAATGCGTTCATTTGGGACATACTACTTCATCTTTGATCCCCTTGCTAAAACGTCCCGAGCAGTCCGAAGCACATCTGTCTGTTTCTGCCAGCTGTTCAGTCAATGTGACGTATCTTCTTCAGCAGAGGATTGTGGGTCACAATATCGGAGAAACCATTCCAGTTTGCACACTGGAAAATGTGGCTGGATGTAGGAGGTCATGATGGTATTTTTTGGCACATTGCATTTGACACATTAGGACCTCCTAAACATTTTTTTGGCATTCTAAGTAGTATGACAGTATAAGTAGTGAAGTGCACTTTCATTTATTTATTTTTTCATTTTTCTTTGGACCTCACATAAACTGCTTCCCTGTTTCTCCATTATGGTATCGCCAACCAAATAGGCTTTTCTCAAACAAGTACTGTTTCACTAAAAACAACAAAAAATGTTGCATAATTGCATTGAACCAAAGCTATTGTAAGTAATATAGTCTTCGAAAGTGCTTTGGGCAATTGATTGGTAAAAAAAAAAGCACAATTCTTTTAACCTAGAAACTTTGGTTTGAGTCTCTTACAACAAGTTACACACATGTTGACTTGTTGCCCACACTATGATATTCTTTCTAATATTGTCCGATTGGTTTATGTGCATTAACCTAACCAAACAAACTGTTTCATGTAAAAAAAAAAAAAAAAAAAGAGGGGGTTCCTTGAAAACAAACCCTAAATGGTTTCTGTAAACGGATGCTTAAGGTTACTTTACAACATATGCATGCCTTCAAACATTCCCTTGAGGGTACCTTAATACAAACAAAACATTAAACAGTTACCTCTTGTACATAAAAACATCGTAATACAACACATGAATGGCTTTATGTAGTTGTGAAGCATGCTTAGTTTAAAAGACAGGCAGACTCGAAAATAAAAAAAAAGCAAAGGGATGTGCGTACGGAGAACAACACAGAGAACACTACGTCTACTTCACCGACTTTGTGGCTTATTTTGAGTCATTATTAGTCAGATACAGCTCTGGGATTTCTCAATAATGAAGGCTGTTCATGTTGTGTTCCCGTGCGCGTGCGCGTGTATGAACTGGTACCGGGCCAAGGAAGTGGATCAGAGCACTCACACTAGTCAAACAAACCGGACCCGGTGAAGAAGGGTGCAGTCCACAACCTTTGTCATCTACATGATACTCAAGTAGTGTGTGACAAAAATATTGGTATTTTTAACCAGGAACAACAAAACATTTTACATTTTACATCTACTCACAAAAAAGGGCTTTGCTTCTGGTAGGATATGAACTGTTGTGTGTGGATGAATTAACTCAGGCACACAGACACACATGAGATCACTGTTAATAAAGACAAGACGACTTTCAGAAGCAGAGGGAGTTTTTTTGTTTTTTGCCTGTGTTCAGAATCCTGAAAGATACATTTGGTCGATTTTCTCATTTTTTCCATCTTATTCTTTCTTTCTTTCATCAAATGCCAGGTGCAGAAACAGACCAACACCTAATGTAAGAACACATCAATGAGGTACGTGTTCCTTCACACTGTTTATTAAAAAAAGGAGACACTTGAATGTGAGCTACTCCTAAAGGTTGCTGATGTCCTCTTCAGGTTTTTGCATATAACGTTTGGACAAACCAGTTTATTTTTAGGCTACAATTTGTTCAGATTAAGCTGGTAAGTACGTTTAAGGATGCTGGCTGTCTGGTGGATCTTCACTCAGGTGTCTCTCAGTTTGTTTGTCTAACTCTGCAGCAGTTTGTCCCACCGCCTGCCTGTGTACATTTTCTGTCTTTTTCGTCCAGTCTGTTCAGCTCCAACACCTGTCTGTCTCTCTGTCTGTGCGACTGACTGTCCGTCTGTTTGACTTGATATTTTCTTCTCGTTTCTGTCACTTTCGTCTTCCCTGTTTGTCTGTCTGAGTTGTAGCAGCCTGTCCAGCCTGTCTGTCTATCTGTCGACGTACTATTTAAATCTGGTCTCACCTCCTCTCCTGAACTCCTCCTGGCCTCTTTATCTACGGTTCAGAAAGAGTCTGAAGAACTGTCCAGGGAAAAAAAACACCCTTTCTTTCCTTTTCTATTTAGAATGGAGCTAAAAGTGACTCCTAGAACATTTGTAAGAAAGACATTTCTGCCACTACAGTCATTACTCTAATGTTAATTCTATTCGAAGTGTCTGAACCTCCAGCAGAGGAAATCTCCTTCACCTATAGCTGGGTTGTGTCTCTGACCTTTGGCCTACCATTTGTAAAGCCAGAGACCTGGAGGTTCAAGCTTTTGTATTTTCACGCTGGCTGCAGGTTGCTTAAGGGGAGAGTGACGGTGACGGAAACGCTGATTAAGCGAGAACAAAAAGAACAAACCAAAGTGGTTTTAAAGACACAAAAGAATGGTTCTTCAACTATTTTCTTTATCTAGCGAAAGCGATGGCCTTAAAGAAAATAATTGATAATTTCCTTCCTCTTGTAACTAAATCCTATTACTCAACAAGGTACCAGCAAGGATCGGAGCTGGTTGGGTGACACCCATCGCTTTCCACCTCCCCCCAAATTGAACCCCCCTCCACCACAGCTGAACTCCGTGGAGAGAAGAGAAAGTGGGTTTAAAATGGCGGAGGTCTCCGGAGCAGGCTGGAAAGGCGCCAGACTGCGCCTTTACTGTAAATCTTGAAAACGTGCTGTGGTGTCCATAAAAGGCCGCTCAGAGCAGATGTTTGGATGGAAGGATGAAAGGTAGGAAGGAAAAGAACATACAACACACGCAGCAGAAATGAATGCATGCATACATAATGGAGCGTGAAGCCGTGAGGTGAGGATGAAGAGCGGGTTTGGGGATGTCCCCCTTCCTCCCCCATTTATTTTCCAGTTCCATTTGTAGAAACGGGGGGGAGGGTAAAGAGGAGGCGCGGAGGCCAGCCCTCTGACCGAGGAGAAGCTAGGGAAGGCGAGTAGGAGGGAGAAGGGGGAGGAGTCAGTGGCAAAGTGGCACCTAGCCGGACCAATTGGAACGCGGCGTTCTACGAAAGGAAAGAAAAAAACATCAAACCCTGGTGGAAGACTGAGATAATTCTAATTAGAAGTGACTCTGCGTGCCAGTGATCCATGCAGACTATTAGTGTTGTCACGAAACACTGCGGATGCTACTGGGCATGCTCAGTGAGTCGGGCAGCCCCCACATCAGTGGCGAAGGGAAGGTCACGTCGCCCGGGTGTGCAGCAGCGAGCGCTCCCTCAGCACGCTCTGGGTTGCCTGGATTCTGCACGCGATCTTCACCAGGGGGCGGGGTGGGAGCGAGCGCCGCCAGCCCGGGTCAGGGCTCGTCTTCCTCCTTTTCTTTTTTTTTTTTTTTTCATTTCCTGCGTTGTTTGTTTGAAAATACTGCAGCAGAGTTTTGCTGCATTTGGAGTGCGGCTGAAGCCCATGGCTTTAAAAACAGACCGCAGAGAGTTCAAGGCCACCAAATGCTGCCAAAAGAAATCGACCCGCTGCTCAATTGACTTAACCAAGTTGAATTTTAGCGTGGCGCAGTTTAGCATGAAAATAAAAGCAGGAGCATAGCAGGACGGCCCACTCAGCCATCACTGCGCCAAAAACATTTGAATGTGACAGAACTGCAGCAGAGTGATGCAAACAAACATTTAACCTTTTTGGTTTTAGAAATACAAGCATTTCATTTTACACCTTATTTGCCCTTTAAACTTTAATGTTTACCTTCAGGTGAAACAAACAGGGAACTATGGTGATTAAAAATGGTGGCACAACTTAATGTGACCTTTAAAAAGACCAAAGTCAAGTCTGAAATATAACAGATTAGATTAGTTTAAATCCTTTTTTTTACCGCTTGACCTGTAATCCAGAGAGGAGATTTGAGGATTTACATTTAGAGATTGAAGGAATCCTGGTTGTATTTCAAGCATGTTTGCATACATTAAGAGATTTTTGATTCAGTTTAAGCATTTTAAAGACATCGCTGTGCTCAGCTGATGACATTAAACCTGTAAACCACTAACACAGAGGGCCAACAGTATAATACTTTGTAAATTACAGTTTTAATTTTATCTCTTGGTGAATGGTATCATGCTCCTCATATAAATGAAGTGTGCTCTCCATGCACAGTTCTGTGTGTGTTACAGCATGTGTGTGTGTGTGTGTGTGTGTGTGTGTGTGTGTGTGTGTTTCGTGAAGAGGGTTTGTGTTGGTTTAGATTCTTCTTAGTTTGTTCAATCAGTAATTCAATTACAGATTCTTTATTGTGTTATGTCTTTATTTTTTCCATGATTTTAAAATAATGTAGTTTTTTTTAGATACTTATTGACGCTTGCTTGAACTTGTTTTTCAAATTTTTTGCACAATTAACACTTTAAATTCAGATACATTTACTCTATTTTTTAAAACTACATCGTAAAATTGTCTTATTCGTTAAAAGCATTTATAACAAGGTATCGCTCAAAAGCCAAACACAACATATTTTATTATTTTCTGCATGCAAATAAAATGCATTTTTTTCTGCAAAATTTAAATGTTTTAAAAGTAAAAAAATACCAAAGAACAGATAAAAAGATGCAGCTACAAAGGCGAATATTATTTTTGTTTCTCAAGTCATTTTCTCCCCTACTAATAAAAGAAAGAGATCTGAAATATAGCCTGAAAGATTTCATTATTTTTCTCTGCTAATTACTTTGGACTGTCAATGTTCAAAATGAACAGCGACAATTGAATTCTTCAGTTAAACTAAATCAAATTGCGAGCATTAAATCAATCAAATGAACATTTTTGAAACATTTATTTAGGTTTGTATATTAATTAAATGATGGTTTTGCTACATTGCATGCTTCACATAAATGTATTTTGTTAAATGTATGCATTCTTTGAAAGTGTGTAATTTTATGTAAACTTTGTTCAATTTTGGACTACATGGCTGAACATTATAATTATTTATATAACTTATTTTTGCAGATGTTACAGGAGAATTTTTTTTTAAAAGAGGGTTTTTTGGCCCCTGCAGAGAACGTCATACTGCAGAGACTTCATCTCCACACTGTGAGAAACGTGAAGCTCCTCCCACTGAAACAACAAACACACACAATATAACCATCATGATGGAGGAGGGGGAATTGTTTTATATAAACGTACTGGTTACTGGAGGAAAAGGTTGAAATTAGCATACGGTTGATTTGAATCGTTTGAAGGCCGATGGATGGAATTTTTGTTCTTTTACATTTTTAAAGGTAAATATTTCACGTGTTTTTTTGTAAAAGTAGTTGCAATTTCCCCCCCAACATATTTGAATCTATAAAAAAAAATCTTCAGACTTTAATGGTGATAGTATCTTTTTATATATTCTGATACACTTCAGCAACACTGCTTTTCATAACTATCTACTGTACTACAAACCGTGCTGCATTCGCTGACTGTCAGCAGGGTGGGAAATTACCAACATTCTACATTTTATTTAGCTATAAACAGGGTTATAGTTTAAACAATTAATATCCATCAATTCATCTCCAGCTTTTAAGAAGAAGAAGATTATCAGAAAAAACTCATTATCATTATAAAAACCCTTTTATTTCTAATTTCCTGCACTGATTATTAGCCGGTTTTTGTGTTTGATTTTCTTCCAGCTGCTCTTAAAATAGTCTGACCAGTTTAAGAAGTTTGCCAGAATATTGAATCCATGCTGCTGGATTCAATTGATTCAGAAGTCTCCATGTTTGGTGCCAGAACCCTGAGGAGTTTTCCTAACAGTAAACTTTTTTGTTCCCTTTGTTTTCAAAGGATCCATTTTAGGAACATTTACTGAAACAGAAGATTCTTAAAGAGACCTCGAAAAGCCTTTTGACTTTACTCACATCACAGAGTAAATGACTAAAAACAAATCAAAAAGGTCTCACATGAAAGCATTCACTCTTATATGTCCTTTTTCTTTTTAAGAAACACTTCCTTCGATACTTGACGTTAAGAAAATAGTTAAGTTGTTTTGGATGTTTTTCTATTTTCCCCAGACACAGATTCTTCCTTTTCAAACAAAGAAACAGAACTTAAATGAGGCAACAAACAAACAAAGTAACAATCTTCTTACCTTGAAATCCCTACTTCTTCCTGCTCTCCTCTCCCAGCAGTGATTTACTGCTGTCGTCCTCTGAGACTTCACATCTTTAAACTGTAAACGTTCCTCTGAGTGTCCACAGCTCTGCAATCCACGTCAATCATAAACAACAACATGCAGATTACATGATGTGACACACGTTATCGTCTGTCTGTTTGTCTGTCTGTCTGTCTGTCTGTCTGTCTGTCTGTCGACTTCTAAATGACTGTGATTTTGTGTGTGTGGATTCATCATTTATCATCAGTTTTATTCTAAATTGGATAAAGACATTACACCCTTCCTGCGCTGTGAAGCAGCAAAACTGTTTCTGTGAACAAACAGCAGCAAAGTTTGTCTGTTTCCTCCTTCACTTCACTGCTGCCACTTTGGGGATTTCTCTTGTTTTTGTTAAAGTTGAGATGCATTGTTTCCCCCTTCTCCTGGTGGAAACCTCATGTCAACCCTTGGGCTTATAAAACACAAAGAAAAATCTACGGAGTAGTTTTTTTTTATAAGCTGAAATATCTCAACCTTACTTCATGTGATGTAAATAAATGCTGAGCTGCTGAATCCTGAAGCCTCACTGTTGTTTCTCCTCCAGCAGCCTGCAGCCTACAATCAAGACTGTGCACTCACTATGGTGGAAAAATCCAGCTAATACAGCTTAAGTCATTTTTTTTTTCTTTAGGTTTGACTCCGAACACAAACATTTTACACTCTTGTGTATTTTCAGAAACAACGATGGGAGGGCGACGATTTCATCTTGTGTGAAGCCTCAGCAGCTGAATAGATCGGATTAATCCTGAATTTAAAAAACAAGAAGTGCTAGAAGATCAGGACACACAAAGAACCTGAGTCTGAGGCTTCAGACTTTTCCTTAACTTCTCCAAATTGCCATCAAACACAATTTATATTTTCTTCATGAATAAGGAGGGTAATCAACAATCAGCACTTACGTCACTGTTAGCCAGCCGGCTACATTGCAGAAGCAGCCTTCCAGCACGATGCTCTAATAATGGGGTGACGTATGAACACAGAAACTGCAACAACAAAGTCAACATTTTTAAAATCTCAAATCCTGCAAAGCTGCAGGAAACAGAAAAACTTTGGTGTAATAGCCTTTAATGCAAACAATCAACACAGCACACAGAGAGCTGAAAGAAGTGTATATTTTTAATATTTACATGACTTTAGTCAAGGTTAGAAAAACATTATGAAAAAAAATAGTCCATTAAAAGTACACATTCTGTATTCTAAACAGAGCTAAAGTAGAAGTATTAAAGTGATAACTACAAAATAGAAAAGTTAAAAGAAGTACGTGTATCCATTAATGGCCTCATTGTGTCCACATGTTGAGGAGGAGCACAGCTAAGTTAAATATTATTGGGGTGTAAAAGCCGGATAGAAAATAAGTACACGTACCTCACATGCATAATGTGCAGTACTTGGTTAAATGTCTTAACTGGTAGATAGAATTAACAACCAGTAACAAAACATCAATGAATAATTTCACAATTTAACACAATTTGCAAATATTTTGCAAATAAGTAGAAAGCATAAAGTATCAACGCATAATTTTCAATAGAAGCCTCACTGTTCTTATAAACACCATAAGCCATGAAGCACAATACAATACTTTTTTTTTTACTATATACCATCAGTTATTAAAGTATGTAAATACAGCAAAAGAATGATAAAGGTAACAACAATGAGCACAGACAGCAGATGTATTTTGTTCATTATAAAGTTCCTGTTTGACTGTTAGGCTTAAAAAACATGAAACATTTTGGAGTACTCTTTCAGAAATTATTTAAACTTCATCATTTTGACAAACAGAGAGACTACATTTTTTAAGAATATCTGCAGACATTCACACATTTTGGTTGACTTAGAATCTCATTTGTACGTTTCAGGTTTAATTTAAAATTCCTCAGGGTTTAAAGAGCCAGCGGTGTGAAGTGGCATTATAAGATGTAACGAGTTGATGTTAAAAAATAATAAGTAAACATAACATTTTCTCTCCTGGAACTTAGTTACATGCGCTGCTTCAACATATTATTTCAGTAATTATTTTGTTTCTTTTGAGGCCAAAAACACAGAATTTGAGGGTGAGAGAGAAAAGACACATTTTCTAGTCCAACCTGTTGCACTTAAACTGTGTTTCAGACTTTGTACTTTTCAGAACTACATTTTAGAGTTGTTCGATGTTTTTCCTATTCATTAAATAGGTTTTCTAAATGCGTGTCTTAATTAAGTCTTAAGTTTAAATCATTCTGTTTTCTTTCCTCCTGGTGATGGGGCAAGACTTTTCTTGCCATCCCGTCCAGTGAGTTTGTCGGAGCTCCGAGCCGTGCAGACCGGGATTAGCTGCCTGGAAGTCAGTGCTAATGACCTGCAAAGGACTTTGTTTAGCAGGGCGCGGGTCAGCGGCCGTTTAAACTTCAGCTCGGCGGCAGATTAGACGCCACTTAACACAGAGGCTTCAAACAGCAGAGCACCAGAATAACAGAATAATATATCTTCAAAAACCAGCAGCTTGCTCAAAGCACATCTCAACATGCAGCACAGCTTCATTTGTGCCACAACACCTCTGATACCCAATGTGTCCGACCTGATTCATGAGCTCATTCTCTTTTTATGTTAGAAAGTTGATCTGAAAGGGAAAATCTACGAGTTATTAACTTGCAGAAGTTTACTGAAAATGACCCGAATCCTTTGTAATTTGGTACCTGAGTTTTAAGTTTTACAGAGTGTTTTGTTAACCTGCAGAAAGCAGCAGAATGCAAGTATGGATGGGCTTCTCTGCAAAAAAAAACCAACACCTTGTGGTGTTTCTTTCAGGAGAAAAAATAACCATGTGGAAATACATAAAAAGTTATTATACCTCAGTTTGTGCTGCTTATATAGGGCACTGCTCTCTTCATGTTCACAGTTGTAGTCGAATGTTTCATGTGTCGTGAATACCAAAGTGTTTCCTCCGTCAGCCAATCTGTGTGAATTAAAGGAAGTTGAGCGTGACAGAAACCAGACACCAAGGTTTGAAACCACATCTCAATTTTTACATTTTCCATAACATAGTAGTCACGCTCCATTACCACATATCCTGCTGGCACCATCAGCACCAGCTTCTAATGTTGATAACAACAAACAGAAAAGATGAAGTCTAATGTGATTAAAGATTCAGAATGTAACAACATAACCCTGATTCAGTCGGCATGGGAAAAATATTTTAACTTAAAGTGTTTGTTAAACATTATCAAGCCAGAGTTTGCATCTACGGATGCCCAGAGGGGATATTTTATTTGTCTGACCTCTTGATAATCTTTGAATACTCATCATAAAAGGCCTCATAAAAAAAAACTAAATATTCAATAAAAGCAGGTAATGATATGAAAGTTGTTAATCAGCAATTTGTCACACGTTGTTTCACACAACATAATTCTTAACTGATAAGGAAAACAGTGTCAACGGAACTTCATCAGAATTAACTTTCAAGAACACAAACAGTCCCATGATTTCTGAATCCAAAACACGGTGTCTCTTCCTTTCTGAAACAACACAAACTATTCCTCAATCATTTTTTTGAGCCGTTTATTTCTCACATAACCTCAGACTCACTGTCAAGACCAAAATACTATTTGCTAAAATATTGAGACCTTAGTAAAAACCTTTTGGGAAATATTCAATGGGAAATACAAAATGTTAAACCTCAGCCTTTTTTAAAACAATGTGCTGTGGTCTTAATGGCTAATTGGCTATAAAATGTATGAATTGATTCGGTAGATTTCTTCAGCTGGCAGGAGTGATAATATAATCCTTTGGAGCAAAGACACCCAATTCAAGTACGTTCATTAAACGTTTTTTTTCCCTCTGACAGGCTCGCATTGATATTATGAGTGTCTCACAACCTTTCAGAAAGGATCACTCATGGAGATGGACCATTTTGTTGAACAGCATGGTCTTTATTTGGATTCATTTTTGTTTTTTTCTTGCTTTTATTTTTAGAGACGGGGCAGTGGACAGAAATGGGGGCATGTGGGAAAGGAGCCACAGGTTGAATTCGAACTCGGGTCTCTCGCTTGTAGGTTTATAGCCTCAGTACATGGGGTGCCTGCACTTACCACTATAGGCCACCGTACTCCTTAATAGTAAATATTTGTTAACCAAAAGCAGTCGTTATGTTGTTTTCCTTAAAGCCACCACACTCATTGACAAAAAAACATTCGTCATGAAGAACACATGTACTCTTGCCTTGATGTTTTTTTCAGTTATGAAGTCACTGTGGTTACAACACAGAGGAAGCAGCTGACCAGCAAACTTCATCTTCATCTCACTTTTTAACCAAAAGCTCTTTTTTTTAAAATTTAGGAACCAAAATACTTTGGGAAGTGTAGAACATTGGTTAGGTGAGGGTTAAAGTTTTCTTTTTTGTTGATCACCAGCCTTGCGGCCAAAAGTCCTGGGTTGTTTGATCTTTTCTTCACCAAGCCCGACCAAACTTTATCTTTCTGTTTTTAACATCACCTACCTCTGTCTCTCGCAAGACTTCCAAATTAGCTCAAGACTACATGGACAAGAGGATTATTGCTGTAGCCTACATAAGCACGCACTGTAAAGAAAACAACTTGCCCAATTATAATCTGTAATCTTAACTCTCAAAATATAACAGAGTAAAGTCTCGAACCTGCCCTTTTGAAAAGTGCCTTGAGATAACATTTATCTTGAATTGGCATTAGAATAAATATTGATTGATTGATGGACTGTGGCATAGAATCAATAACTATTAGCACTGATCAGCCACTAATGTAGACTCAGTCTTAGATCCAGACTCCTTGCAGTTTCACGCAGCAATGCTTAACCTGTTATGATGCATTCTAAGACCCTCACTTTCTAGATAGTGTATTGAGAAATTAGAAGTACCTCTTTAAAAAAAAAACTGAAATGTTTGATTTTAAAAATACTGATTTAATTTTCAAATCACCCTGAAAGCAGAGCGGCATTCTCAACTCCATCATCGTCCAACTCTATCTTATCTTCACATCGCATTCAAACAACTGACTGCATGTGAGTGTCGTGCAGCTCAAAACCAAACCTATAGGGGACTCTTCAGAGCAGTCGGGTGTGTGCGTGTGCCTATGTGCATGTGTGTGTGTACGCGCGTGTGTGTCTTTCCTGAAGGCCTCTCCGGCTCAGTCAGGCGTGAACTGCTGAGTGTCGAGGAAGCATCAGAGATGATGTCTGCAGGCACATGTTTTGATCTCTGAAACTGGTGCTATCAAACAGATTACAGCCGGAAATACCTGACAAGATGGCAGACAAAAGAGAACCCAGCATTAAGAGAGGACATACGGTGGACGCCAAACCTGAGCGTGATCCATCTGAGGGTCTTATGTGTCGGATCAGAGAGAAATATGAGGGATGTTTTTCATCTGTTGAGCTCAACTGGCAGGAGAGAAAAAAAACTGTTGTTATAGTTTCCATGTTCAGGATTATGAGTATTACTGCAAGTGTAGGAGCCTTTTCATCCCAACAAACATATCAGTTTTGTTGGAAAAACTTAAAAGTTTAAATTCAGAAGTTATATTCCAGGTATAAAGAGGGAACAGTGTAAAAAGTACCTGAACTCCAATAGACTTGTATTGGCATGTCTGGAATACACTCTTTCATGTATAAATGCCTGGTAATGACTCTAACCAGTAATGCAATACCACAGACAGTGGTACCTGAAGTTACCTGATTCATTTAATATATCTGATTTTTAAAGACTACTGATGTGCAGTATGTTTATGTGTAAAGGTAGAGCATAGTGTGTAATAAACTGAAACCACAGAAATGTGGTTACAGCTGTATGAAGAGTTAATGTCTCCTTTACTATCAGGGAAAGTTAAACTGTTACATTATCTGTTTTAAGTTCACACGCAAGATTACTGATCAGACATCATGGCCTGGCAGCCTTTGAGCTTGTTTTACCTTCGAAGTTCACGGTTATTAAAGAACAGAAGGACAGTGTGTTGAGACCCAGATTTATTTAGCTCACTGTTTATAACTATCAAGGGATGTCATAAGATCTGTAAATAATCTGCATGACATTGACTCTACATTGACTGTTTAGATGAACATAATTACCACAAGTGAAATACATTTAGATACAAACAGTGTGACTGCATTTTCAATATTTCATCTGAATAGTGTAAAACTTCCACCTCAGCATCAACAGGTAACTAAGGTGATTCTGTTACCAAGGGAGGACTCAGAGATATATCCACATCTTATAAATAGAACATTACTTTACATTAACTTTTTTCAGCTCTTACGATGTGCTTTGTTCTGCAGGTCATTGTTAAAGTCTGAAACAGTAAATGTCACAGTGACCTTGTCTTTATAATCAGCGTTTTATCTCCTGACTTCACAACACTAATAACACGTGTTCCAACTTCAAGGGTTCCTTTTGTTACATTTACATCTTTGTGTTATTCATTAATTGTTAAGGTGAATTGTATCAGTAAAAATTCAATTCAATTCAATTAAAAAAACTTTATTTGTCCCCAGGGTGCAATTCAAAGGCACACAGAGCAGTAAATTAACAACAAAAAAACTACTTATTAAATTCTTAATTGGTAAAAGAAAAGCAAAATGGATTTATTGTCCAGTAGTCATAAGATGGGTCCTTCAAAAGCACTCATAGGTTTGTTGGTTCAATGGTTTGGTTCTTAAGTTTGTTGGTTCAATGCCCCGTGGATGTCAGTGTGCTAAGTGTCGCACCAAGCTTCTTTGTTTGGACCAAAATGGGTTCCCCTCCTCACAATAAAGAAGTGATTGGCATAGCTTGAGTTATATCTTTGATCAGAGGGCAGTTGTTATTGTTGAGACGATCTGAATGGAGAGGATTGGAAGTCTTTTTAAAGACTTAAGTTTGTTTTAACAGTTTCAACTCTGTCTGAACTCTACATTCCCGTTAAGCTTCCTGCCTTATTTGTAAGCAGGTCAAGGATGCTGTGACCTCCGACCCAGAGCTTCCTTTTAATTGGTCGTCTGAAAACTGTGTTTTATCGAGGTTGTCTTTTGTGTCTGCTGCCGGCACTCCTCTGAGTAATAAACAACTTTAACTTGTTACTTTTATTTAACAAGTTTTTTTTTTATATATATAATTGAATGACATAATTAACATTTTTAAATACTTATAAAAGAGAGAAACAATCAAAAACTAAACAAAAAGCAGTTTGAAAAGTCGGTGTGTTGTCCAAACACATAAAATTTGCTCAGACCTATGCATATTCTTAAAGTGCTCTTTGAAACCATGTGTTCATGCTTTTTATAGGCTTACTGTATATACAGAGGGACAACACGCCTTAAACTCCTCCTGTTGTACAAAATGAAGCCAAAATACCGCTCTGAGGGGCATTGAAATGTTGACGATAGGAGCTAGAGTGTACGAAGTAGGGATCGTAATTAGTCATTTTATCAAATGACTAATTACGATCTACTTCTCAGGAAAGAAAGATGATTTGAATACAAATCAGTGTGATTATTACTAACTCAAAACTGTTATTGACATGTATTTATTTTGATTAGTTGGACCCATGTCCCATCTGTTCACATGAAGGAGGCGGGCTTTATGACTTATAATGCAGCCTGTCAGTAGAAGGAGCTCTTAATCTTTTAGCTTCAGTTACAACAAGTTATTGCATTGTCCATTCTTTATACAGTCAATGCTTTGCTCCGAGTCTCTTTCTAGACCAGGTGTGATGTGCACCCTGTGCAACAACACACGCTCATGGTCTATTTGAAGCTGATAGTATTTGTCTGGATGTATGTGAGGCATGGGTACCATAGGATTCCTGTCTGTAACTGTAATTTACCTGCTTGAGGGCTGTGTATGTGTGTGTGTGTGTGTGTGTGTGTGTGTGTGTGTGTGTGTGTGTGTGTGTGTGTGTGTGTGTGTGTGTGTGTGTGTGTGCATGCGTGTGTGTGTATGTGGGTTTCTCTGTCTGTCAGAACGTTACTTACTTTACTTACTTTACTTTAAACTTTATTTCAGACCCATAGGTCCATATCGTTATAAAAAAGCATAAGATATATAAATACAGGACATTAACAAAGGGATAGCATCACTACATGTGATTAAAATACAAAGAGACATTTATACCAGTGTTTCCAGAAACACTCTCCAATGTTTCAAAACTACTGAGTTCAACCAATATTAACAATATATCCACAATAGTTTTCAATATTCAAACTGTGACACTTTGTAGATCTGTTCACTGTGTTAACTGTATTTGTCCATCAGTGTAACTTCCCATTTAAGATTTGTGAAGTCACCTCCACACAGGACTTTTGCAGCTGTTTTCCTGATGTGCTTGGTAAATGCAGGTAGAGTATTTACAGTACATTTAATGAGGGCTTTCACTCTCATACCCAGGGTCTGAAATTAGCACAACAGCTGCAAATTGCATGGGGGTAAATGATCATCTGTGTTTGAAAAGAATCACCAGGCTGTACATCACACAGGAAAACAAACCACAGTAGGTCAAGCAAGAGTAAACTGCATTTGTTTATAGAACTACACATTAGAAAGCTGCTCACAACTGCATAGTTTAGGGTTTACAGTCATAGACCGATGATTCTGACCAATAAGCATATTTTAGGAGACTCATGCAAACAGCCACTCCCTATGAATCAACTTCATATCTTTTATAAATCCAATCCGACAGTTAAAGTGATTAGCTAGTTACAAAGTAGTTTTGATTTTCAAACTTTGAGAAACCTCTTAAATTAGATGAAAGGTAAAAATTAAAGAGAGTCCCGCAGAATAAAACAACAACAAAGGTATTTCCTCATTACAACATGGGGAAGTGAAAAGAGTGAGGGACACGACAGCAAACATTAGCAGGGAGCTAATGTAAGACACAGGACACAGTTCTTGAGTGTGTGCAAGCGGGACAAATCTTCTTACATTCAGGGACTGGACACCATGCGTGATTACTGTTGCACTGTTTGTGTATTTCTTCCTGTGTTTGTTCCTGTGTGTTTATATATGAAGAGGAAGAAGAAGATATACTTTATTAACCCCGAGAGGGAAAATTCAGTTTTACACTCAGTTGTTGAACATGCTACACACATAAGCTGAAATACACAAACAGGATCCTATGGACATGCACTAATGGAGAGATGTCAGAGTGATGGGGCTGCCCACAGCGAGCGCGTCTAGTCTAGTGTGCCTTGCTCAAGGGCACCTCAGAAGCGCTCTGGAAGTGAACTGGCATCTTTCCAGCTGCCAGACCATTTTCCAGACTTGGTCCGGTTCCCAACCGAAGTCCCTACAGAGAGAGCTACTGCCGCCCCAAACTGTATGTATCACTGTACTAACTGTCTAAGGCTGTGTCCGCCCTGCGGGACGTACAGTATTTTGTTGTAATGCATGCAATTTTTTTTTTGTGAAACTATATCATGTAGCGATATCATTTCTGGCTGTATTTATGGTCATGATTAAAGTAAAATCTCCTCAACTGCAACTTGTGCCTTTCCATAGATCTCCCATCTAACCTTTCCACTAGATGGACAACTAACTGTTAGTGATGCAAATCTGCTTCAGTTTCTGGATCATGGACCTGACAGCCAACAGTTAGGAGGTGGGAGGTCAGTCTGCATGTTTTATTCATGGCTACAGCCCAGTTTTAGCTCCTGTCAGCCCAGTTTTGTACGCTTTGTAAGGAGGTGACTGTGAGTCAAACTATCTATTGACAGAGTGAAAAAAGAAAGTCTGAAAACTCTTTGTGCTTTACATAATGAAGAATGGATGTTGAAGTTGAATATTTTTCTTAAAGTTTGTTCTATTTGAATCTGGTGAATAAGAAAACTGTAGAGTAGTGATTTTCAAAATATGCTTTTTATAAGATAGCCCTTTGGAAAAACAAAAATCCTGCAACATGATCTCAGTTTGGAAGACTTTCAAATCAAAGGGCTGAATTCATGCAGAAACCTTAAGGTCTATTTGACCATGAAGGGAATTCAGAAAAATATCTAATTTGAGGTAACCACAACAGCGTTCTATCTTAGCTTCGCACAAACACTGTAAACAGGTGGAAACAGACACTTTCAAAAGGTGATAGATATATAGATAGATGTCTTCTGTCACCTCATACAGTTGTTTTTATTTATATTGGCAGCTGGTCTGTTCTCCAGTGGTTCAAAAGGGGAGGACAGTGTTTATGTCTATGTGTGTGTGTGTGTGTGTGTGTGTGTGTGTGTGTGTGTGTGTGTGCGTGTGTGCGCGTGTGGGTGTGTGTGCGTGTATGTGTGTGTGTTTGTGTGCGCGTGTGTGTGTGTGTGTGTGTGCTGACAGAGTGTAAAACTGTGTTCCTGCAGGGGACGTGGAAGGTCCAAACGCTCAATCACCATCACTTATCAGCCCTGCAGGGTGGCAGCCACCTCCCCCGCCCCCTCCCGACATGTCTTCTTGTTCAGGTTAGAAACACACATCTCCAGTCTGCTGGTTTATATGTTCAGGGCCTCATACAGCTTGTAAAATTACTTTCAACATTACCATTATCTTCATGTGTTGGATTTTGCATTGCAGGATAAAAGAAGCCGCTGAGTTGTGTCCAGTGCAGAGGCAGAGCGAAGTGTCTCAACATGTGAGGCTAACAGTAAACAATAAGATGGATGTTTAATTTCAATATATGAAATGCTGCAATCGTTGTTTCCATTTTTGTACTCACAATCTTTAATTGTCAACCTCAGCCAACTCTCTTGTTTACTGAACTTTGAGTAGAAGTTTAGGATCCTTAGTAAAAGAGGAAATCTGTGTGTACATCATCCACAGCACGACAACTGCACCCAAACATATTTTTTGTAAAGCCTGTGCATATAAAAAAACAACTACTTGTGATTACTATTATTTAATGCCCAAACGTGTAAATGAACCCTTTTCATGCTCATAAAAAGCAATGATACCTGTCTTTTAAATTCAGTCTGACGTGGTCGATATGTGTCCATCCATGGTTGTAGATAGTATTGCAGGTAAGATAATATCTGCAGGGTTTTTTGTCATCAATAATTCTACATTAAACACAGATCCCACAAAGCGACATAATGAAGCTCTATGATAAAGCACTATGCTAGTTATCACCTGGTTATGTCTGAACGGTGGAAAACTCGACTTTGTGCTCTGCCGATTGATTGTGAGTCGGCTCCGGTCTGCACAATCCATACAGCTGTTAAATTTGGCTACTGGATTTTTAAATGTGTGAACCGGCTTTCGTCTTAACAACATTGGCTCAGCGACAAAATGACATCACAAGGCACCCTCCCCCTCTCAGACCCGCCCCTGTGGGCAGCCCCAGCTGCCAAAACAAGTGAGCGGACTGAAACCCTGCGCTGACCTAAATTCTCCCAAAGATACTCCTCTTTAAGCTGCAGAGATACAGGGACAGAGACACACTGAGGGACAGAGAGAGACAGACAGACAGACAGACAGACAGGACAAAGACTGAGAATGAGAGACAAAGACGTAAAAAAAACAGGCTCAGAGACAAACTGAGAGACAATGATAGAGAGATATAGTCAAAGACAGACAGAAATTATAGAAAAGATATGAAGTGAGACATGAGGTAAGACCCAAACACAGAAGAGACACAGACAGAAGGGAAAACATGGTCAGATACAGAGTCCAAGACAAATTGACAGTGGAGTTTGGTATTTCACTTCCGTTCACTCTTGTTTTTGTTTTGTAGGAAAGAGGGTAATCAATGGGAAGTTGCATAGACTCGTGCAGACTTTCTAAATGTATTCATTTACTTACTCACAATATATTTGTGCTTTAGCTTCATCGTCATTATGCTTCAAAAAAAAAATCCATAAAAATAAAACACAAAGACAACCTGTCACTGCACCCCGATTTATTGTTCTAACGTTCATATTTGAATTTTACGTACAAATCTTTGGGCTGAGTCATAAGTCATTGGTCTGAAGTTATATGATGATGCATCTGGACAAATTAATTCATACTACAATCATTTTTTGGTTAATTTAAACTTTGTTTGAACTACTGTAGTTTGTCCTGCTCATATTGACTCATTATAAAGTGGTTGGTATTTATTACAGCTTTCAGAAAATACTCTTGGTTTCATTTGGTGTTAGCCCCTCAATGAGTGAGATAGTTCTCATGTTGTTCTTCAGTCTCGTTCTTTTTCATGTTTAGAGACACATATTCATATTTTATATCTGCCAGCTCACACAATCGCACAAAAAATGTCCAACATGCTAAATAAACATCCATATTATTTTTTATTAAATAAATAACAGTTGCATAATGCCATTTTTTTTAATTAAATACATTTTTTTTAAACTTTGTTAGGTTTTTTAATATGATATGAACATAACCCAAATATTTATTTAAATGTACCTTGGACAGATTATTGCTGAAGAAGTTACTGAAACTTCACTATAGGATCATTAAGGGCATAAAAGCCTTGCAAGAATATATATAGGCTATACAAAATATATATATATATATATATATATATATATATACATACTGTATAAATATCAGAAAATGTGTTCAACATAAGTTCTCTAAACAGCTCAATGAATGCTACAATAACACACTCTCCTTAGAACTTATCATAAGAAAATAAAAAGATGAGCAAAGGGGCCTAATATAATGATAAACATAAACAAAATTATATACTATTATTAATGTGATGAAATAACTGATGACATCACTTTATTTGAAGGTAAAGGAAGAGTGGATGTTCAGAGGAAACTAACATTTCTATATATTTTTTAGCAATACATGGCATTTTGGGCTACGGAGATTCATCAGCAAGCAAAGAGGCCTGTGCTGTAAAAAAAAACAAACAAAAAAAAAAAACACACATTTTTATAATCAGGCACGTCAGCGGGAAATAAATCTGCCTCAATAAAACTCCAGTTTGTGCTTTTATTTTCTCAAATTAGTTCCTGTTTTTCTTTTTGGGTCATCAGAGAGCTGAGTGTTGGCTCAATATGAGTGGGTGAACACACACACAGACACACACACACGGACACATAAAAACACACACGGACACATAAAAACACACACACACACACACACACACACACACACACAGACACGGACACAAAACACACACAAAGATCACGTGACGCTACTCACTGCTGAGTTCAAGCAGCAGAGCGCAGAGTGTGTAAACAGACCATCTGAATCAATTCTAGACTTTACACCGCTGAGATCATTCATAAACTTTAAACTTATCAAATCAAAAAGTGTATGTTCAGGGGCAACTGCAGATTTTTTAAAACATGGTCAAAAACTCTTAAGTGTTAACTGTAGATTATGGACTTATATACATTGATTAATATTAAATAAAATAAAACATAATGACTCCTATAAGACTTCTCCTGAGAATGAACAATTAGGCCGATTAATAAACACTGTAGCATTAAAAATAAATGCTTTTAAAATATTTATAAAAAATCACCTTCTAAGATGAACTTCTGAAAAAGAGATGGATACTCAATAAAACAATATATAATGTTGTATCTAATACCTTCTTTATTATAATTCTAAAAATGTATAAATCACCCATAGTGTTTCAAATAAACCTGTTTTCAAATCAGCCTCAGTTAGAGGTCCAGAAGAGCAAAGATTATTTTATCAATACAAAAGTATTGTATGTTCAGAATAAAAAGAAATGATATGGATACTGTAGCCCAAGATGATCATCGCAAAGTCTGGTCTTCACTCAGAATCTTTCTGTTCACCGTCAGTTAAAAGAAAAAAAGCAGAAAATATTCTCATTTTGAAAGTTGCAAGCACATTATAGAGAGGCACTTTTTCTTTCTGGAAAATACAACAGAAGACTAATTCAGATTTTCAAATAGTTATTGCTTCATTTAGTGTTTCAAACAGTCGATAAATCATTGCAGTTGTTCTAATGAAAGTACTATAAAATCTCTAAGGTCTAATTTTTTTTTTTTTTGGATGAATCTCATAAATGTCCAGAAAGGTTTAAGTAGCCAGGAATTATACTGACGGGAAGTTCTGGTGCAAGGAGAGCAAATCGTGATAATAAAAGATTGATTAAAATATTACAAAGGTCGTTTACGTCCATTATTGGGAAAAATAAAATTAGAACAGCAAGTATGGGAGACATGAAATACCAATGGAAATCACTCATACATCTTACATTTAAAAAAGGACATTTTTAATCTACCAAGCTGTACTGTAATTAATGTGAAAATTGTTTATTTCTACGTTTAAAGTTGATTTAGTAAAACAAACCTGAATTGAATGGACGAGGCCCTTACAATAAGAGGTAACAGTATTTATGTCCTGCACATGAAGGGATAAAATACTGTCAAAGGCTGATGTAAAAATAAAAAGTAAATAAATAAATACTGGACCTCTAATCTGCATGGGTTTGAATTTTGAACATCATGTTAAACAGTGCAGTGAGCCACATTTTATGTACACATCATCAGGCAGAAACTCTGCTTTGGGTTATTTCATCCTTTTAATCGACTTTAGTTTCTCTGAAAATAAAACAGACGGACAGTAACGAAACAGACAGTACAGACTTCATACAAGTGAACGCACACTAGTGCCAACAAAATTTAAACAAAGTTACCCTTCCAAACATTTTTTCTTTTCTTTTTCTTTTTTTTACAAAAATCCAAATGGAAAAAAAAGTGACAGATTTAAAAAACACTGAGCCTGGATCAGTCTGCTTCTTGTTGGTGCTGTTTGGGTAATTTTAGAATCGGAACATTTAAATATGATTTCAATTAAATGTGCCTCAGTCAGACCCGCTGGACTGTGTGTGCTTCATGTTGATAATAATGTGCTTCTTTCTCTACTGGTTGACCCAGTGTCATCATGTGTTTTAGCTTTGTGTGTGTGTGTGTGGGGGGGGGGGGGGGAGTGTTGACAAGGTCAGCCTCATTTTGGGCTTCAGGAGGATTTTATTTAGGTCAGAGGTTATATAAGTTTTTTGTTAGTCCTACACTGTAAAAACATAACCTATTAAAAACAGTGGGAGAAAACGACCAATCAGGAGCCTCTGTTTTGCTGAAAAACAGGAAGTAGGCTTTTCATTTTCAAAATCCTTTACTTGAATACATTTAAATTAAATCCAATGAGCAGATATTTTAGTGTTAAGATGATTTGTTTTATTAATCATCCATTATCAGGTGTTTTTTAAATAGTAAACAATTCAATGCTAATTCAAACTTGACTGTAGCCTTCACCGTGGATCCAAATTTCTTTATTTAACGCTTTTATTCCATTTAAACTGTAATCCATATTCTAAAAAAATGCTGTATTCAAAAAATTGTCACCGTATCTATAGCTTCTTGTTCTCATCGGGAGCTTTTGTTTGGTTTATTTTTGCAAAGACAACATTTGTGTGATCCGGATTGTGTTGCAGAGCACTGACAGCACAGACTTGAGATCTGAGGAGGATGGACAAATCAATACCAATACCAGCGATCAATACTTTGACAGTCCAACATAAAATAAAATGCTTTTCAAAAGACGACTCAAAATGCTCATACAGTCGCACAACTCAGCATTTTGTCCATTTTATTTGATGTTTTTTGCCCTTCTTGTCACGATGATGATTTGAGGAGAATTCAAAAAAGTTCTTTCTTAATCACATTTTTTATCTTAAACGGGTGAATAAAGATCTGGGCACCATGAACTGTACAAAATATTATTAATTAAGGATTTTCTTCTTCAGGTCAAATTACCATAAAAAAAAAACTTGATTGTGGTGAAAAGACATCTAGGTGTTTAAAAAAAGAAATTCAATGTTCATAAATTTTTCTAATTTAAGTAAAACGTCTGGTTGTAAAATTCTGGGTTTCAAATAAGAGAACAATCTGCATGAGGAATGTTGCAGAAACAACTTTTTAAAGAATATTTTCCTAAAACATGAACAAAATTATTTAACATTATTTTACCTGTGATTTTCTTGAAATAAACACTTCCTAGTTGTTTTATCACCTTAACCGCGGTGTCGGTCTTATGGCCATCAAAAATTGATATCGGTATCAGGTTTAAAATGGCGGCACATCGTCACCTGCTGAGATCAGCTGATATATGTTTAAGATGCCCTTGAATCCTCTTACGAAGCTTTAAATTCCCAATAAATAAAAATAAATAAAGTCATTAATTGCACATTATTGCAGTTAGCTGTAAACCTTGGTGTGCTCATTATTATTATGCCTATTATTTAGCCTTTATTTTTGTCATCTTTATAGAAAACGGGTTAATATTCCAGCTCCTCTGAATCCTAAATACTTTTATCTAATAAACAAGCAGTCATCCAATTGTTAAAAAAAATGGTCTACTTGACAATTGGGTAATTTGAAAAAGATGGCCGTGAGATGCGATGACGTGAAGTTTACTTGTTTTGTGTCAACCCTCTATTTTCAGTCTTAATACCCTACAGCCTCAATTTAACTAAAAAAATATATATATTTCCAAACCATAGTTCCATGTAAGAGACGCACGGTTTTTCCCTTAAATCCACGGCAGTTTTGTTTGTGTATTTGCGTTTGCATGTTTCTCTATGTTTGTGTCGTATGTTTATGTGTTTATGTGTAATGCAGGGCCTGTTGGTCTACTAGGAGCAACTCGGGATTTTTCCCATTTAACAGAAAAAAAAAACTGCTCCATGTGCAGAGGCCTCTACCCTCTGCGCTCCAGCGCTCACTGACTAACTTTAAAAACCAGAGCGGCTCAGCGGGCCATAGAATTGAGGCGGATAAAGTTTTTTCAATTTCTTTTTTCCTAAGATTATCAGGCGTGTTTGTTTGGCCTTTGCGCACATGCGCAGGAGGTTTTACGTTCGTACAGGCCTGTAATCACACATACACACACTCACACACAAACGTGCACACGTAGGCCGTTACAGACATAATACCACTGTGTTAAAAAAAAGACAATTGGGGCTCTATGAAGAACAAAAAACACACAAAATGTCATTTTACAGCTCGTCGTTTTTGCATAATTCTTCACATGAAGAGTTCAATTCCAAGTACTTTAATATCCGTGTATTTATTAGCCTTGTAGCTTAACTACAGGTCCGCCATGTTTGAATTTAAGCTTAATTTAAGGATATTTTGAAAGGAAACTCTTCACAGAGAGAAGTTCTGATAGCATCATCATCATCATCATCATCATCATTAGGCCTGCCCGGGGTCAAACCTGAGTAGAGATATGATTTGTAGGCTTATTTTTCCTCTCAATCCCCCCCTGATTGTATATGCTGATCTAAGGCTTCATTAATTCATTATTAACTTTTTCCTACCAAGAAAAAGCTTTGATTGTCTTTTTTTTCTCATTGATTGTCTTTAAATTCATAAATAATTATTAACCCTGTATGACTTATTTCACCCCCTCCCCATTATCGTCAATACTGATGAGTATACACTGACAAATAGAATTTAAATACATTGTACAATAAATACAAAACATAAATAAAAGACTCAAAGAATGAACTGAAAATCTTTGTACAAGATATAAATAGCATGAAATATAGTTAAGTGTTACCTTTGGCAAGTCTAGTTACAGTTGTACAACCCGCGGGTAACAAAGTTTGTCCCTTTTTCAGTAAAATGCGAAAAAACAAAAACAAAACAATACACCCGTTGCTCTTCGGGGAAGAATATGGCCAAAAGTTTCACTTCATATATATTTTTTTGCAATCCATGTTTGATATTTACCACTTATTATTCGCCCTTAGCATGACGTCTTGTGCGTCCTCGTCCCGGTGCCATCCATGGAGAGGTGATGGTGTATTCGGGAGAGGGAGGGAGGAGTTCAGTTTAGGAAAGCGTTTGGGGGTATACCCTCTTTTGATGGGACAGCATCCCAGGGAACCCCGCGGACACACCCGGGGAGAAGGCCGGTAAGGAGCTGTTTCTAAGGGAGTCTGTTAGCAAGGATTGCGGAGAGCTGCTGGGCGCCAAGCCGCCGAACCCCGACGCGCTGTGCTGAAGGTGCGACGGAGGTCCCCCTCCCGGTGGCCCCTGATTCGCTGCAGCAGCGTGTTGGCTTCCTGAGACAAAATACCCGGCAGCCTGTCCGGAGAGAAGCCCGACTGGCGACGTGTTCATACCGTAACTGTTCGACAAACCCAGCGCCCCGGCGGCAGACCCGCCAAGGATGGAGCGCCCCAGGTCCCCGTTACTCAGCTGCTCCACGGCGGGAAGAAGTGACCCGTAGCCCGCAGCCTGGTTCAAAAACCCGGGAGAGGAGCCGTTGTAGTGTGGGTGATGGTGGTGGTGGTGAAGAGAGAGAAAAGGAGAAATCTGCCAGTAGAGCGGGTTGTTCGCCCGCTCGTTAATCCCCAAACCGAGAGGAGCGAAGCGCAGTCCGCGCTTCATCGCCAGCTTGCCCCTGGAGGTGGCTGAGCGCCGCCGGAGTTTCCCGGTAGTCCCCCCAATGAAAACGTCATCACTGCTCGGGTCAAGCATCCAGTAGTTCCCCTTCCCCGGGTCGTCATAGTGCCGAGGGACCTTGACGAAACACTTATTGAGACTCAGGTTGTGTCGGATGGAGTTCTGCCAGCCCTGCTTGTGCTCTCGGTAGTACGGGAAGTTTTTCATGATGAACTCATAGATGCCGTTTAGCGTGAGCCGCTTTTCGGGGCTCTGCCGAATTGCCATCATGATAAGAGCGTTGTAGCTGAACGGAGGCTTGTCATATTTCCCGTTTTTACCATTATTACCGTTAGTATTCTGCTCTGATGTCGCCTTAGTGCCATCCCCTCCTCCGCCTCCCCCTCCACCCTCCTCCTCCTCTTCCCCCTGCTCCTCCTTGCCGGGTTTCACCGGGTCCAGAGACACCGCTGTGGAGTCCACCTCCGGAATATCCAGTGACTTGTCAGAGTCGGAGCCCGGCGAAGGAGAGAGCGTCCCGGGGATGCCGGCGACCGCAGCGGCGGCGGCAGCAACGACTGAGTCCGGTCTGTCGCACTTAGAAGGCAGCAGGAGGCTCTTAATGCTGAAGGAGGATGACCGGTGGACGGTCGGTGGGTCTTTAACATCCTCCATGCCCGGTGGCGGGTTTCCCAAAAACGAGGAATAAATAATAATTAAAAAAATAACAACTACAACTCCAAGCTCGTCCACCTCCGTTGTCCTGTCAGGAAACGAAAGAGAGACGGAGAGGAGAGAGAAAGGAGGGTCAGGATGAGAGATGCATGGATAGAGGAGTGGAGAGAGATACCAGAAACAGACAGAGAGAAAGAGAGAGAGAGGGGGGAGAGCGAGAGAGCGTGGCTTGGATGAGGAGAAATTAGTAATTAAGGAGGTTCCGACTCGCGGCTACATCACGGAGAGGAGGAGCTTCTCCAACTTGGTGGTTTTGTCAATAAATCCTCTTTTCTGCTTCTTCCTTTCCGTCCTCCCGTCTTCAAACAGAGACCTTTAATGTTTCCAACAACACAAACCTGTCATTTTTAGCCGTCCTCTTTAATCGGTAACTACGCGCGTGCACCTTTCCCTAAATTTGTAGGAGTAATTGTTCCGTGCGTCACGCAGGCTATCCTCTATGCATGTGTGCGTAAAATCCCATTCTGAGTCTGTGCGTAAAAGCGCACGTCTGTCTGAGTGTGTGCGCGCCCGTGCTTGTGCGTAAAAGCTCACATGCAGGCAGCGAGGGCAGTCAGCCTCCCCGGCTTTGTTTTCTCAACGACAGTAATAGTTTGAATTCATGTCGGCAAACACTGCGCGTGCACGCTGTTTGCGTCCGTCCGTCTGTGTGTGTGTGTGTGTGTGTGTGTGTGTGTGTGTGTGTGTGTGTGTGTGTGTGTGTGTGTGCGCGCTTTATACGGGGAGAGATGGGGGAGGAGGTCGGAGGAGGAACTGAGCGCGCCGCTATTGTCTACTAATAAAATCATTGTGCCGGCAAACACAGACTCACACACACACACACACACACACACACACACACACACACAGAGGATGCAGGTCTGATGCTGTAACCAGAGCGTCTCCTGTTGGTAGCAGACAGTACTGCACCAAAAGTAGACCTTTTAACATCTGAAAAGTAATAATTATTTTAATTGGTTACTAATACGACTACTATTACTAATAATAATTTCAATAATAATAGTAGTTGTATTGAGGCTTATTATCTTCAATTGCTTTCCAGTACATACAGTCAAATATTCTGTTTATGTTTCTTTAGTTTGTTTTTACTGAAGCTTAATTGTGTTTAAAAAGAGACCAACCCCTAATGATTTTCCAAAAATAATTTATTTTTTTAAATTTGAATCAAGTAAATAGGCTATTTTCATCCAGAATTATATTTCTGGATTTATGATCTCATGACTAATGTTTTGGTATCAAGCTCTGAAAAGATAAGAAAATAATAATTGTGCTTTAATAATTTTGAGCACATTTGTCACCAAATGTACATTATCAGTGTATTGCTGTGTTCTTTTAACATAAAAAGAAATCCCACTTAAAAGCCTGGTGCATAGGGAATTTTGAGATAGGCCAAACAAAATAAACAAACTGCATATCTAGAGATTTGAAACAAGTTATAAAAATGCTCTTGTTCTACCAATTAAATCCGCAGGTCTGTTGATTTCTTAACATTGACTAATATAAACCTTTTCTCTTTCCAAATTGAATTTAACCTTTTAGATGAAAGACTGATTGACAGACGCGCTGTGTGAAGACGAAATGTGATTAACAACTATGCGCGCACTACAGGCCATAACCATCAACACGTGATTCTTAAAAGCTATATGAATCTATGCGATCACTTTCACTGATTCATTGACCGCTAATTGTTTACGCTCATTTCAGTTCATCCATCACTTGTTAAATGCACCGCCCGGCAAGTTTGTGAAGTGACACAAATCAAGGCGAGGGCGCGTGACCAGTCTGTGAATCATGTAGATATTTTGAGCGTCATGGTCAAACATGCTTCAAAACGAAGAAAGTTTGAACATTTCATTTTCAGGAAGAGGAGTTAACGGCGTCCTGTATGAGGTAAGCCTGTATGCGCGTTTGTGTTTCTGCAGCACGTGGTGTTTAGTTTTTGTCTGACATGATGAGGTTTATCTCTGCTGCAGGTTGTGTACCAATAGTTCAGCGTGTTTTTGCATTGTGTTCTGTAAGCTGTATGATTGAATGGGTTAAAAGCGCTTGTTGCCTTCATTCAGTAATCAAACATTTTATTGACATCTTACAATGGTACATGTAGAGAAACTGATCACCAAAATATGAAATGAAGCTACGCGGAAGTTTCAACAGATTTGAGGTTTGGAATAATTCAAAACCATGATAGGAACCTCAAACTAATTTACTAAAGGCCTTTTAACTTATTATGAACACCGGGACCCTCTTAGAGATCCGTGTTTATGGTCATGTAATAAGGCTCCATATAGAGGTCTTTAACTCTAGCACTTTATTGTGCTTCCATGCTGCATGTGGCACATCACAAACCACAGTAAGCCTGCAGCTCTCTGGGCCCCTGGAGGTTTGCCCAGTTTATAATCCAGATATGGTTCTGCAGCCTGCTGGGGAGCCACAGTATTAATAGCACTTGTTTAACTAATAAATTACCAAATTCTTCCAAACATGACATTTAAAATACTGTTTAGACAGAAGTCACATCTCATCATATACACAAACCAGAGTTTTTCTTTCTTATTTTATTACTTTTCAATTTCATAAAGAGCATAATCCAGAGGTGCTTGACAAGACAGCTGCCTCAAGTTAACTTTGTGATGGCTTTATTGAAATAAAACACACCTGAGTTGACTTTTCAATACATTCCAGCTTCAACCTCAAATGTTAAAAACAAAACTGATTCCCTGTCCTGTTGATTTTTTTCTTAAAAAGAAAATAATTTTAAACATAAAAATGACATTTTTGGGTCTTGTTATACCGTTAAAAAAAGGCATATATACTTGTCACAATGACTTGGAATCCCAAGTGATGTGAAATAAGTGAGAGGTACTCACTAAAGGTGCTTGGCTGAATATTATTACTAATGTGCAGTCACATTTGCACCTAATCACTCCTCAAAGTGGGCCAATTATTTTCATGTTAATTTGTGATTTTTTAAAACAGAATCTCTTAACTCTTATGAAACTGGAAAAATACTAACATAAATTACAAGGAGAAAGTGATGAGTCAATTTATTCATATGATTATGATTACTAAAAACAAATTTTCTCTTATTTTTGAGAAGATTTTCTATTTAACTTCTCGACACATCCATATCAGTCAAAATAATTAATATCTGTCAAAACGTCACTAATCAAAACGTTTTAATGTGGCATTCCTCAAAATTCTTAAAATATAGTCCTTTAAATGTAGTCTGGTCCTTTAAATGTAGGCTAGATATTCATTTTGGATTTATTTTAATATTTCAAAGAACACATTTTAGAGACTAAACTCACTGACACCAACAGGACGCTCTGATCACTGTTTGTTTACACTAACTGCAGATTTTGTATGACAACAGAGCTGAAATCCAGATTATGCTCTCTCTCTCTCCTTTTCACTCACACACAGACTGACTGACAGACACACACACACACACACACACACACACACACACACACACACACACACACACACACACACACACACACACACACACACACACACACACACACACACACACAGACAGATACACACAGGTCTGCCTCCTCCAATCTGCTGTGTGAAATCTCAGCTGTGATTTTGAGCCAGATGGTGTTTCTGTTTAACTGGATCTGAACCTCCAACAAAGGCTACGTTCACAGGCATGAATGCACTGGCTACTATACACACACACACACACACACACACACACACACACACACACACACACACACACACACACACACACACACACACACACACACACACACACACACACACACACACACACACACACAGAAATTCACATTTCCTACCTACATTTCCCCAAGTAGTGATGACATGCTTGATGGACAAAGTCAGTGTGTTAAAACGGCTGCTTTAAGGAGAGCTGTCGTGTGTCAACCACTTCAGTCTTTTCATTTGCTTTCTGTGTTAATGCCTTAAGTATTGATCACAGTTTGTTCTAAATGTTTATACTACTTATGTGCTCTTACATTAATGATAATGAGCTTAACCTCTTTCAATAAGGTAAGCAGTCTGTCGGCTTGCAACGTAGGGGGAAATTCTATTTATCTTCATTACCTGCTTATCCTTTGCAGGGTCGTGACTCGTAGGTGGGGGGGCCTTGGGCCCATTTGGCTAGGGGACAGGCAGGGGTCAGCTTGGACTTGATAGGACTAACACACAGGTAGAAAAAACACATTTACACATTACACATTTACACATTTACACAATATAAGGGAGTATTCAGGCTAAGAAAAGACAATGATTGAATTGAAATGTATTGCCTCATTTACCTCCCAGGACGTCTGGTTGGATAGCAGATGAGGAGTTGAAAGAATAGAGTGTTTAATATTATATAGAACTCTGTGGAGAAAAAATAGCTTACATCTCATCTGATACATTACCGCAGAGAACATTTCGAATTTCATTTTTTTGGTCTTACTCACTAGTTGCAAGTCTTTTTCAACACAGCATAATTTTCATGTTGAAAATCAAATATAGATTTATGACCTTTATTTAAACAGGGGATAGCCAATTGAGAGCAGAACTCTCTTTTGCAATGATGCCCTGTAATAACATTTAAACATAAATACATAACATAAATACAACAAAATACAAGACAATGTATAAAACACAATCAAAACCCATCAGGAAAAACAAAATAATGGTTCCATTCAGAGCAAATTGGCAATAAATCATGGTGTGTTTTCCTGCATGGATACCTGTGATTGACAAGTGCCTACCATGGCATACAAAGTGTATGGTGTGTCCCATATGGTCAATTCTTACTTCATCAAACAAAGATGGCGGCATTCCAAAAGTCAAACTTGAGACTTCGAAAGCAGTCCAAATCAAACCAGTGCATTCATTTCATTTCATTTATTATACAGGAAAGTTTAAAAGTAACATTAAGTTACAGTTTAACGGGCCTGACTCAGTTTTAAAAAATGGTTTCCAGCAGGTTCCTGTTCTGCAGAACATGAAACATAAACCACAGTCATGACACATCAAGACAAACACATTTACAGGACATTAGCATGGGCTAGGCAGATACAGACAAATAGAAACAAACAATACAGATACTGCGAACAATACATGAACAATTAATGAGTGCAGGTGTAAGTGTGGAGAAGGTGTCATTTGTATGTATTTTTGAAATATGAGGTAGATGGTAAAGTTCTAATGTGATGGGGAATGTCATTCCAAATTTTGGTGTATGTATAAAAGAAGGACTTCCGACCATAGTTGTTTTTGTATGCAGGGATTGGGATGAGTGCCTGTGAGACTGACTTAGTGAGGCACACTTGTCTCATATTATGTGTCGGTAGAAGTGCAGCGAGTGTTGGTGAAGTGCTGCTTTTAATCTGAAAATAGTATGTAATAACGTGGCTGTGTATGTCATTCAGGAAAGTCAAGGCGTTGGAGCTTGTGAGTGCAGAGCAATGGTGTGACCACTTTGGGAGGTTACTATGGATCTTAAGAGCTCGATAGTACAGCCGTGCTATTGGTTCAGTAATCTCCTTAGTGGTAAGTGACCAGATTGGAAGACAGTAGGAAATTGATGAAAACACAATTGCATGTAGGTACGTTTCAGAAACAGAGAAGGAACGATATGATCTGATCTTATTATGCACACAAAGTTTCTGACTCAGCTTAGTAGTTAGTTTAGAGGTGTGTTCACAGTATGTAAGATGCGAATCAGGTAGCACACCAAGATATTTGTAGGTCTTTCCGACGACAAGATCTTGGCTTGCAAAGGTGATGGGATCAGTGAATGTAATACATTTTCTGGGGGAGTGAAAGTACATACACTCAGTTTTCTTTACATTGATGGTCAAATTATAATTTTTCAACCAATCATGTAAGAACTGAAGATCAGACAATAATTTGGAATTCATGACATTAGGATTTGAGTCAGAGAGAAAAATCACAGTATCATCAGTATACAGTAAGCATTTTGAATATTTGCACACTTGAGGAAGATCATAAATGTATAAAAAAAAAAAGTAAGCGTCCAAGAATGCTGCCTTGTGGAACACCCATATCGCAGACTAAAGGTTGGGATGTTGTACGATCAATTTTGACAACTTGCAACCTGTTTCTCAGATAAGAAGAAAGCATTTCAATCACAGATGGAGACAGTTTGCATAACATAATGTTGGCTATACCACAGCTTATAATATCAAACTAGTCCATAGTTTAAAGGTTAATCAAATGACAAAAAAACTCTGATATAGAAAGATAAGACTTAAAACCTCTAGAAAGTCAACATTGTAGCAAAATATATTTTTTACTGTGTTTTTTTACAGCAGTTAAAAACAACTAGAATTCATAAATGCTGTTGGTCTAAGTCTCCTGGTCCTTCTTGCTTTTGTATTCCACATAGAGGCACGTTAAAAAACGTCTCAAAGGAGCTTTGATTGGAATTAAACACATAGCACAGCAAAGGCTGATGGCAATGTTACTATTGCTGCTGCAGCTTTGACTAACATGGACGTGCTATGATGTACCTCCTGTAGGCTTAACAAATCTAATGAGTGCTTGAGTGTCTGCAGTCCCACTCTGACAAGAGAACCTCCCAGGACTCTCTACCTCCTCTGTGTGCAGACTCAGCTGCACCCTGCTCTGCCTCAGACAGTCAGACAGTTACAGCTTCATTTGGTGGTGTCAATTTTTCCGCTGGCCGAGCAGGCCACCAGCTGCACAAATTACAGAACTGTTGCCAAAACAGCCCAAGTATTTATGAGCCGCTTTTAAGAGTTAGATTATCATGAGTCTACTCTCGTAAAACATGAACTTGGCTGACTCTGTGCCCACTCGCCCGCTGTAAGAAGCTGAGGAGGGGGACAGAAGCCTGATATAACCCCTCAGCTTTGATTTGACAGTTTTTACAGTATGTCTCCCGCTGCTATACCCAGCACTCCAACATTTCAGGACCAACTGCTGTTTGTCTAGGACGAGTAAAATCATGTTGAAGGTCTGATTGACTGCAACTGTTAAATCCGATTTAGTCTTTAAGGAGAGCAAAAACTGGAGGGACCAGATTTATGGCTACAGTTATAGTCCTTGTCAAATTAGTTTTTGAACAAAGAAACCATTTTCACAAATGTGTTATTTTCTCTCTTCCCCTTACTCCCATTTTCTTTCTAGTGTCTGCAGTAAAGATGTCCCAATTATCAATATGAAATAGAACTGTGTTACCTGCACGATGCAGACGAGATGAGAGTGAACGGAAAAGAGACGAAGCAGCGTTCGAAACAATGTTACGATACACAATGAATTATTAATGCTTTATGATACGTTTCTGTGGGAAAGTCAGCGCAAATTATATAGCCTATATATAAATGTATATTATTCTTGTTCCATTTGTGTGTGTGTGTGTGTGTGTGTGTGTGTGTGTGTGTGTGTGGGGGTGTGTGTGTGTGTGTGTGTGTGTGTGTGTGTGTGTGTGTGTGTGTGTGTGTGTGTGATGGGGGGTTTTCTTATAAATACTTTGGTGGTAAAAAAAACACTGTCACTCCTCTTATCTGAGATGCGTGATTGAGATTGTCACAAACCCTAGTTGATTATTTCAATTGAATGTGACTCAGTTGCCATTTTTATCCCACTTCAAATAATTGCTCTCTTATCGCTCTCTAAGAAGACTTGTTAAAGCTTGTCAAAGCTGAGCATCCGTTTCTATGAGAAAGCTTTTTTTTAATCCTTATATCTAACATAATTTTAGACTTTTCTATAAAGATGACTCATTTACTATTTGTCATTAGGAACCAAAGGGCATATTTTTTCTTCTCAAATGAAGGTAAAACCATCTCGTTATTACAGTAAAACTATTCTACATAAAAAAAAAAAAATTGGTTGGTACGAGACATCAATTTGGTCATTGTTAAGTCTACTGCTCCAAACTTCACTGACGTCGTTTACCAATGTGAACCACCACCTTGTGATCTAACTGATCTATTTTCCTCTCAGGGTATTCTGCATGTTTTGACACCTGTGTTCATATAACAAGATAATGATTAGGTGTTTATTCTTAATTGGAAAGTAGTTTAAGGTTTACTAAACATTATTCTGGCAACAGTGTCTCTTCTAAATTGCTGCACTGTAATTCTTAACATCAAATAAACAGAAGAAAAACGAGATTTCAGGTATTTTTAAGATCCAATAATGAGTGCTAGACGTCCTGCAATGCTTTACTTCTGTGTGTGTGTGTGTGTGTGTGTGTGTGTGTGCAGTATTCTGCTTTTAAATCATTAATTCACAGTATGAAATAATGATGTCTCCACCACACACTCACATATACAGCAATGGCTACACATGTAAAAGGGGCTAAAAGCGAAAAGCAAAGCATTAACACTGGCAGGATTACATGTTGAATTCCCACTGCGACCAGCTGCTACTCTAAGTGTTTGCAGCTTTGATGTGTTTTGGCAGTTCATATTTAATCACCCAATAAACAGCATACGCATCATGTTCGGCAGGAGGTTTGCAAGACCTTTTCATTTTTTAGCTTCGAGACAGATATTTCTTTAATTTGCGATGACTTTGTTTCAGTTCGACCAGGGTAGATCAAACTGCATGTATAATCTGCATGCTTCCGAAGGCACTTTTCTTACTCCGTTAAAGCGCCCACATCATTTTTGGATTGCTGATCCTTTTGCTTCATTTCACTCCACATCACCTCATACTAAAGTATGCTCACACTCATATGCACTCTACTGTCACTGACTTCACAAAACCCACATTTTTGTTCTTTTAGTTTAAATTCTTGATGTATTAATTTAATAATATTATTATATTCTCATGGCCTTGGTCCTGGGTTACAATCAATTTGGACTTACTAGTTTTCTTCCCATTCATGTCAAATATAGTTTGAATACTTGAAGGTTTGTAAAAATTGTGATGGACACAAGAACTGATCCTATTTTGAGAATATATTCGATCAACTTTAGGTGATTACTTTCAGTTCAGAGCTATAAGCTCTTTTCACACAGCGATTCCATCACAGCACCATCACTACACCTTTGTAAGTAAGTCTAAAAAACTTTATTTTTATAGCACTTTTAAAACACTCTTACAAAGGAATCCACAGATAAAAGAAATCAAACATTCAATCAGAGAAAATTACAATCACAATGTGAAGCAGGGCAACGAAAACACACACACAAAACTGTACCTTTACATAGAACTGATAGGGTATGGATTTTAAGACCCTGTTACCAGCAGTCTGGGAGATTTGGAGAACCAAAACAAAAAATCACAAAAGACCAGAAAATTCTCTTTGAGCTCATCTTCACGTTAAATAAGCATCAACATACATAGGAAAATTGCTGTTCACGACCATAATTAACACTCAAAGGGGGTTCCCAGTCGACTGACAAAGAGATTGTGTGGACTAAGCAACAGTCTTGGTATAACCCACATGGTTTCTAGCAGGGGTAGAATTACATATTAAGCTATTGAATTAATTACAAATATTATACTTCAATTCAGTCTCTAATAACTTTACAAAAATGTGCATTATGCTAAAGTTAATTTTACTTTTGAGCTGGTTTAAAACAAAGTTCAACCAGAAAAAAAACACTTCAACTTCCTCCATTCCAACAACTAACCTGGTACATTCAAGATTGCCAACCCCTGGTGAAGCATGGTGCACTCAGGTGTGCATGCATTCATAAGGAACCATCCTCAACCAAGTTGACCACAGAGAGAACAAATATTAATAATCAAAGCAATAAGAACCAAGAAACAAATACTTAAATAGATACATAGTAAAAGAAGCACGTGTATTAATCAACCAAAGTGGATCCTAACAGTAGTTGATGAACATATATTAAATAATCTGGGTAGTGTAATGGTAAAAGTAGTTGAAGCTTTGCTCGGGAGCACATCTGTGGCTTCTCGAGGGCGGTTGCCTTGCCAGTCAACCCCCTGAATAATCACACTTTAATGCAGTTTAAGTAAGAGCAGACATTTTTCTGAGCTCTAACTCACTATTCATAAGAATTCAATATTGTCATGTTCAATATGGGATTTAGTTTTTTTGGAGCAGTTTACAAATGCAATTCCAGTTCAGATTCAACAAAGCTGAATAATATGCTGCTCTATAAGAGTAGCCTCTGGGAATCTT
Organism: Labrus bergylta; assembly: GCF_963930695.1. NCBI lineage: Eukaryota > Metazoa > Chordata > Actinopteri > Labriformes > Labridae > Labrus > Labrus bergylta. The sequence goes on along the minus strand of NC_089204.1, from coordinate 11,087,552 downwards.
AGCTGTTGCTACCCCCAAACTTTTGACAGAGTGGAAATAATTCTGGCAATGCTGAAGCTTACCCCATGTGTTTAGGAACAGCTGCTTCGTTTAAACCGGAGCCTTGATCCCAAGGTAGGAGTTTTAGCTTCCTCCTAGGTAAAATGTAAAAAAAAAACATGGTTCACAAATTGAATAGAGAGGACCATGCCTATTATCGTCCTGCAATTTGTTGCACACAGCTGGTGCATTGTTCTCCAGGATGGGCACACATCATTTTAACTTAACATTCTATTTAACTTAGTTAACAAACAACACCATATGCACTCTTGCTTACAGGCCTATGTTTCCTAAACTCTTTGGAGACTAACTTGCTAAAGTGTTGATCTGTCATCCTAGTCTGGTCTGCTGCTCTGATCTACCTTAATAAACAGTCTATGCCCTGATCCAGTGACACTGCATGACTTGCTCTTTATGTCTCAATTCATGAGACGTATCCCTCTGCTGCCTTCTTTTGGGTGATGTTGAGTTATGCGTTCATGGACACATTTTTCCTGCACTCATTAAAGCTCCTATGTATTGTATTAAAGAGGAGTAAATGCCCATGTGGTTTTATCGTGAGAGTCAATAAAGGCCCAGGATATTGGACTTTAGCGGCAGAAACATGCCACCAATCAGTAACTTTAGACACTTCGAACGCCTTAAATCTACATTTTTATTGCAGATTAGACATTTTTCCCAGTAACGCCATAATATTTTCCTTTACGTATAGCTTATATTTCAAACCAATTAAAAAAAAATCTTGTTCTTGCAGGGAGTGGTTGGGCGACATTCTAGCAGCCTTTACTGACTATATGAGGTTATATGAGCCTGATGACAGTTTATTATGGTATGGTTGTTGGTTAAGTATGGCTGAAAAACTCTGAGTTGCTTCTTAGGTACGTTATATAATCATATAGTAACTTCTGGTTTGATAATGGTCCCTCTCTTAATGATTGGCTGGCAAATGACAACGATGTCAGGGATGCAAGTCATTTAAACAAAGCTTAACATTCTCAAAAGTAACATATCGGTATATTGTCTTCATCTATAGCAGCTCGACATCTTTGTATATCTTGGTGCCTTGGCCTGAAAATACCTTTAGATCCTATTCCAACTTTGCAGTACTTTAAAGCCTATTATTGACCATATTTTCTTAGTACCACTTTATTGCAGCTGTTGCAGTCAGTTATTCCTATGGTTTTAAATTAAACATTGATATCGACAATGCTATAAAGACCTTTATTGTGATCATAAGTCTCATGTTTGAAAAGTGAAAAACACGTCAGAACTCTTAAATCCTGTCCGACAGATTCAGTGACTGCTGATTTCCTAGACAGAGGTTACACTGTTTTGTGAACCAGGAAAACTATGTGGCATTATTCATCAGTAGTACAAGGGGAAGTATGATGGGATCTGACAGTCTGTCTATCAGTATGAAGGATCAAAAGCGCCTATTTTCAAGGATGAGCTGCCTCTCATACCTGACCCCCATATTTTTGACCTCCATGGCGAGTCTTTGATTGACCTCTGTCGTTGCAGTTCTTGCGAGGTTGTATGGTTGTATCTGCCGCTGTCGCCACTCACTCGATTTCCAGGATAGCAGATGCTTTCATTGGACGTCAGACAAAGACCTCTCAACCTGTTTTTGTATTGTATTGTTTTGTTTTGTTTTTGAGGTACCTATGTTGGTCTGTCATCTGCCAAATTTCAAACAAACTGTGACAGACATGACAGCGTCATCAGAGAACAGTTTCATATTTGCTTATCCGACCCGACGTGATCCAGATTGAAACGGTTTAAAGTTTAGACTTAACTGTTTTATTGGATGAAGAGAGATGAGAAGAAGGAGGAAGTTGCTGTGGAGAATTAAGGACTGTGGACAGGAACTTACTTCCTGTCAAAGCACGTTAACAGTGAGGCGGCCGTACTGTACCTCTGCAGTGTACAGTGCAGGAAAGGAGAACGGCTCTGGTCCTGTTGACGATATTATTACAGCCTGAACCGTTACACCAAGAGACGCCAAACTAAATCAGGCTGACTCGCCGGCAGCGTGGGGGTCATTCAGAGTTTAAAGCTATTAATAGCAATGGGTGTTGTAGTAGAAACACACACATAGTCTCCTCCCATACCCTGACACACACACACACACACACAGAATGTATTTACAAGTACATTCATATATGCATCCGCCCCCAAGGCTTTTCCCACACACTCACATACACACACACTTAAAACACACAACAATGCAAGGAAACATGTACACACACGTCATTGAGAGGATGATGAGGAGGAGGAGGAGGAGGAGGAGAAGGGCAGTACTTGTTGGCACACTGACAAGAGTACCCATGTTGCCACGAGGCAGGGAGACAACATAACGTCCGTTTCAAATCAAAACATTTGGTTGATTCATTCAGGGATGTTTTTCTTTCCTCCTCCTCGTCCCTTTCCCTCCCCCCTCGTTTGGGATGCTCACACACTGACCTATATAGGCAGACAGTGATAAAAAAAAGGGGCATGTGAGAGAGAGTGTGGTTAGCAGTGCAAGGTTAGGGAGGGTTTGTTTGTTGATGCCTCTGCATGAATGCCTTTAATTTATGTTTGTATGCAAAGTTTGAACATGACATGTATTATAAATATGTAACATGTTTAAGCATGTTATCGCTGCTCTATGTTCTAAGTAAGCTTCCTGCAGTACTCATTGAAATAATAGTGCATTAAAGAAGGAATTAATTGTTTTTATGGCCAAGTGTAAGCATCCATCTATGGCTAGCCTAGCTAGGAGTAGGTGAAACAGCTATCCTAGGTTAATCAACAGTTTAAAAATAAAGGCGCCAACAACTTTAGTGTCACCTTAATGTCTGTTGCTGATATAAAGAGATGTATTGCCGTAGGCTTGTTGACTACCCCTTCTGTTTAGACCAATATGTGTCTGACAGTTGAGTTTGACTTGCAGAGGAGTTGATTCATAGAATATTTATAACTTTTTTTTCTTCTGTGTTTTGGAGGATACTGGACATCAGCCATTTGGTAACAGTCTGCTTGTTTGGACCCAAAAGAAGTAGCCAATACGTTCTGCAGCCTTACTTAACCTTTTTCTATGTGTATGTAAGAAAAGGTGCCACTCTTAGTGCCTTGATCTGCTGCATACAAACAGCAAACTGCAGTGGTGTAGGCTTGTACATTGCACTTTAGAAAACAAAATAACAGTTCATTACTCTGCTTCACTGCTAGGTTTTTGTTAACACTGCTCCCTCTCTTCAACTGTCTTGGTCCCTAAACTACTTCTGTTCTTTGTTGGTCACATCCAGTCAAAATTCAGATTGTAGCTCTGTTAAATAATGAGATTAGAGATGATATATAATTTAAAATCCTGGTATCAAAAAAGAATTAAGTATCCATACTTTTGCCTCCTAATTTGTAGTTGGAAGGAACCGACACATTTGTTTGAAGTCAGCTGGTACAAGATGTAGATCACTCTGGACGCTTAAAGGCTGTATATGCTAATGCTAGCGATCTTTATTATGCTCGTATCTTCACACTGCATGTATATTTACCCGAAATGAGCATATGAAGCCTTTAACTTTTAGATGCATTGTCCACATTTCTATCATAGAAAGAGTCAAAGCTAACAGTTTCTCACGCTCTGCCTGTGACATCTCCAAATCTCCGTAAAGATCAAAAGAACAACCATGTTTTCCTGCAGCACAGAATCCATGTAAGCTTCTTGATGCTGATAAGTATCCAGTGACTCAGGGATTTGTTTTCCTTCTGCAGAATCAACACATTTCTATATCTGAGACACCAAACTTTTATTATGTTTTGTGAAACCTGCCACAATGTCATGACACATTTTTCACGCAGCATGATCCAGTTAACACACACACACACACACACACACACACACACACACACACACACACACACACACACACACACACTCTTTACTCTCTGTGAGGGGTCATTCAACTTTGAAAAGCACAAAAAAGCAAATAATAAGCGTAAAGATGAATTCAAATAGTCTGCTTCATATTAGATAAGGTCCCCAGTTTCTGTGAGGAAAGAATCAAATGGAATCACTTAACTTGTGTTTTTCAAGCACAATGAGAATTCTATGACAATGCACAAATGTAGTGATGTCAGAGTAAAGGGCTGCAGAAGTAAGAGCGCCCTGGCAGTTAGGGGTTCGGTGCCTCGCTTAAGGGCACCCCGGCACTGCTCGGGAAGTGACCTGGCACCTCTCCAGCAACCAGACACCAAACCCACCAGTGCTCATCCCAGGTGCCTACAGACAGAGCTATTGCTGCCCAAATAAAATATGATGTCATACTATTTAACAAAGCACCGCTGAGCAGCGTGGGATGACTGCTGTTGCTTGTACTGTTATTCACACAGGCACACAACGTGTCAGATACAGTACTTCTGCTGAGCTTATGCTGTCAGCCATACTTTTTAAATTGGACTTTGCTCATCCCTATCGTCTACGTCAGCTGTCATACACACACCAAGGAGATTGTTGACCGGTCGGTGAGCGGTCGTCACCCTAGTTTTTGCGGTGTGTCCAGCTCCGTTGCTACCTGTCGAGCCCAGTTGGCCGATTCTACATGTTGAATCGGCGTGACCCGGCGCGGTTGGGGGTAGGAATCTGTCTGATGTTCAGCTAAGCGAGGAGAGCCAGTGCAAGAGAAGAAATACGTAAACGCCTCTTCTATTCTTATTCCACTAATAAAAGACCAAGGGCTGCCAGTGCCATTTTCAACTTTTTATCAGACATTATTCTCCATCAGAAGCACCTATATTCCGAGTGCTGAGCGAGAGCGGTGAGAAAATTGTCTTCTTGTATCACAACAATGGTTTATTTATCCACGTTCTTCCTCATCCTCTCCCAGTTTCTCTTTTTTCGAATGGCAACTACAGACTACCGCCACCTGCTGGCATGGAGAGTTATTGCCTCTCACGCATGTGCAGAACATACGTGTTGGTTGGCCGTCGGCTGTAGTCTTTGCGGTGTGTTCTAGTGCATTCAAGTTTACTTGTTATTTATTATAAAACAGCACTAAGTGAATTTGCCATTTTTTTATGGCTGAATATTAAAGGTAAACAAAGCTTTTACACCATTCTGAGTAGAATTTTGATTTTATATGTGAGTTTTACAACAATACCAGCTGGACTAAGTTGAATGTAATAAGCTGAAGACATCTTGTAGTCACTTAATGTTTACAAACATTATTTTTGTAATTAAAAAAAAACATGGACCATCTCTTATCTAGGCAAATATAAGTATCGGATCAGGAATCGGTATTGGCTGATTCTCAAAATAAAAAAATCGGATCGGGATCGGGGGCTTAAAAAGCTGATCGGGACATCCCTATCAATCACCTTTAACTTTTCTGTGGAAATTGAAAAAGGGCTGTTTAGGCAGCATGCTGTTAATCTCCTCATCTAAAGGCTACACTACAATCCAACAATTCATTTAGGATGATGTCTGTCACTTTTGTCCAAAGTGACAGACATCAGAGAATAAGTACATCACAAGCAAAGACGTCCAATCAGACTCAGGTGCTGACAGGCAGTGCATTTTTATTTTTATTTTTTTAAATACAGTCATCATCGTCAACAACATCGACAACATCCCAAATATCATTATTGTCATCAAAACCATTTTCATCAATATCATCGTCTTCATAATCAGTCCCATCACTGTCATTAGGTGGGTAGGTGTTCATAAAAGAGCTGGGTCCATCACTCATTTCTTTACATGTGTAATATCAACTCTCAAATTAAAAAATATCACTAACAGATGAAACCTGAAACCAATATCCAAGCTAAACTGTAGCAGAATGGTGTGCTGGCAATAACAGTCATTGGTGTCATGGTTGGGATTTTTTATTTTGGTATAATTGCTTGTGTGGGTTTCATTACTGAGTGTTGTTTCCTTTGGGGTTTTTTTCTGTTTAGCTCTGGGTAGGATTATGCTTGTTCTCTGTGCTCCTTGTGTTGCTTCAGAGGCTGCGAGGTGTGGGGTCATAGGCTAAGTTGCTCATTAGGCATAGCTGCAACTCAACGGCTGCTGATAAACTCCATCTAGAGAGTCGTCTGGTTGCCAGTTCGTGCCTACTACTTCAGCGGCTCTCAAAAGGATGCAAGCATCCCTCGTTTTCCCAAGTAAAATTTCCCAGTTTAAATCCAGCGTTCCTGTGTTAATTTACCTGCGTGTACGTGGAAGAACCAGTCCATTGCTTGTAGGACACCATTATCTTCCTGGTTCTCATGCACGCATATGACATCACTGTAACTGAACGAGCAAGAGAGAGAGAGACACTCATACTGACACAATACAATGCAAATCCTCAAATTAACTACAAGTAGCCAGACAACTGGCTAAAAAAACGTAATATCGTAATAATACCAGCAAACAGTAGCTTGGACACAAGCCTGCAACATCATTTGACCGAGTCAGACGCCCTTTTTTTTAGCTCATCAGTCGTAATAAAGCTGATGTCACCTGGAGAATCTGAAAAAAACTATACTTTGAAATAAATGTTAATGCCTACAGTATTACGGCTGCCGGGGCCACTGCATGTCAGTGCCCATCAATGGGTATTTTGGTATCAATTTTGTACAACGGAAGGCGATTGGGACACACTGCTCATATTTATATGCAGTCTATGAGGCCAGCTGGTTGTACATAAGCACCTTATCTTTGGCATGGATATGCACAGTTATAATGCAGAGTGATAGGAGAGATTTAAATGCCCCCAGAGGTCAGAAAAAACTGCTTCCACATATAAACTAAAATAGTTTTAATTAGATGCTAAAGATGCATTTGTCATAAAATGCACAAATGTTTTTTTTTTTTTTTTTTATCTCCCTCACTAACTATAACTTCTGTAATTTAGTTTAAAAGATTTCCTACATACATAAGGCAAAAAATGCCAATTCTGAGGCCTGGCAAGCGGCCACTAAAGGCGAGATGATCCACCAAACTTCAATGCTCTAGTTAAAGCTCTTACAGTGTTTATTTGAATTTCCAACTTTTTTGCAATGTTTCTCTCAGTGAGGCTATTTTGAGTTGTATATCAATGGTTTTAAATAACTGGATGATGACCCACATTATAAATGTATCAGGTTTTTCACTGTAAACAAAATGACACATTTGTGAGATTCTTGAGGCGCTTTTGTGTGTGTCAGTTTTCACTTCTCTTCAAAGAGAACATTTGCTGTGTTTCTGCATGTCTCATGGTTCCTTCTCCTCTTCTTATGCAATCTGCTCACTTTTTTTTTTTACATTGTTGCCCTACGTGCACATGTTCAGTGATTAGCAGGTGTTTCTACTGCTGCTGACTCTGAACCCGCTTGAGGTGTCCCTCATGGACCGCCGTACAGCCAGCTTTACACCCAAAGTAGATTAATGGGTCAGTTTAGCAAAGTTCACCCAGGGTTCAAGTAGCAGTTCACACAGAGTTCAGCCGAGCAAACACAAAGGGGAGGGGGCGAGAGCCGGAGCCGCTCTGCTGTGAGAATACACAGAAACATAGAACCATAATAAACAGAATAGACAGACACAGAAAACCATAATTAACATATTAAACAGAAACATAGAACAATGAAAAACAGAAGAGACAGAAACATATCACCATAAGAAAAAGAATATAGCAAATCGCTTAACAAGCTCAAATCCATTTACTGTAATACCATAGAAATGTAATCTATAGAATACATGAAAACAGGGAACAATAAAAGCAGAAAAAACAGAGACATAGAACTGTGACAAACAGAATGGACAGAAACAAAGAACCATTGTAAATAGAAACACAGTACCATGATAAAAAGAAAGAATGAAAGACAGAACCACAATAAACTGAATGCACAGAAACATGAGAAGAGAATGCAGAGACATAGAACCGTAATTAACAGAATACACAGACACAAAGAGCCATTGTACTGTAGGTAGAAACATAGACCCATGTTAAAAAAAGAATGAATAGGGAAATAAGCAAATCCCCTTTTAAAGAGCAGTAAGCTTGCTCAACAAAGCCTGGGGTTTGAGTAAGAACTTGGGTGGAACAACTGTGATTATTGTGTCAATTGATGACTGAACATATCTCTATCATCATCTGATGTTTACAGTGCCTCTGTGTATTTATAATCTGACAACAGCACATACATGAACTCTTTCAATTTAAAAACGATACAAATATTTTCAACAGTATAGTCAGTAACTGCTCGGACACTCTTACCGTTTTTACCCAGAGGCCCTGTTTCTGTTTTCCTCTCTGTTGCTCGCGTAGAAATGGACAAGGAAGGAGGAAGGAGAGGGCTCTGCAAGGCATTAGCTTTTCTCACTCAAGAGAACTTGTTACCTTGTTTTACAAAGTGGAGATAATATCCACATCAGTAATTGAAATGTTGTGCTTTGAATTGTATCAACACGGGAGAAACTTAGTTCGGCTCAACGAGAGCTGTTTACCAATACTTCAGTTTCTCCCAATCAATTCAAAAGTTATGGATGTCATACTGTTTGCAAGAGGAAACTGAAATTCATAGAGCAAAGAATGAAATATTTAATGGATGCGGTTTGGACAGCGAGCTTGCGGTTGCAATGCAACGCAATATTCAATGCTTGCATGCTGTTAGGACACGGTGTTAGGTGTGATGTGTGTTTTGGTAAGCAAAAGGATAAGCTGGATAATAGCAGCGGCCATATTTATAGCTTCAGCTAATTTGGGGTGAAATTATAAAACAAAGTTGGGTTTGACGTTTGAGCAAAATATGTCTGTGGAAATCACTACTTACTAAATACTCTCTTTTACAAGTGCTGTAAGAGAAGTGTCCAATTTGCCAATGTAGAGTATTATTACACAAGTTGTCCATTCCTGAAGTGGGTAGACTTTTTTTAACCTAACCTTTAATGAATTGTGTTTTTAAATATGTAACAGAAGTCAGATTATTTCTATATTTCCGTATAAGGACATGGAGTATACATTCAGTATTGTTACTTGAAAAAGTCATACATTTTTTATTAGTTGCTGTCAGGGAGAATATTCTGTTTCTCCTGATACAGGGACATCGTGTGTAAAAAATTAATGCAGTCATCCACGTCACTCACGGTCACATTAAATTGACTATCTATTATACTGGCTCTACTGATGTCTGTCATTTTAATTTTATTTTAATCAAAACATAACATTATCTAATTTCTGCTAGAGTACATATAACAGCAATATCATGTTGATTTTCTTAAGGACTCTAATGGAGCGCAGCATAAGTTCAAGTTTATTCTTTAAGTAATAATCTAACCCGACTCTACCACAACCTCTCCTAACCAATCATACTGCCGCGATCAAATTTTGAAACCTAGTTGTTCCTGTTCGTTCTACAGGACTTGAAAACTGCACATCTTGTGTTTGGCCACATTGCTTTGAGTGCTATGAGTTGCCCAGTAATGTAGAACAACATGACGTTTTGTTTGGCAGCTTGAAGATATAGATTATGCAAGACTGTGTATGACACACTTCACTTCACAATACACTATTTCTGACATATCCAGCACAGTCTTATTATGCTGAGCCAGTTTACTCTCTGCCACCTTCATTTGTAAAGGTTATTATTTACAATGAGGCGCTGTAGGGTTAGCTGACGTAATATGTCAGAAAGTGGTCTGGCAGTAGGTTTGTAATAGAACATGTGATAATTCACAAATTTAAATAACTCAAATATGATACCATGTGCGATGCAACGTTTACTCTGATAGTGTGAAGCCATTGTTTTCGTTTTCTACGTTTCTCCAGTTCCTTTCTTTCTATTTCTTACACGTTCCATTCATATTCCTGCTATGTGTGAGATTTTCTACATAAGAAAAGGAAAACCTTGATTGTCTCTTGTAAGAAAATGGAAAGAAGTTTCAGCTAAACGTTTGCTGAAGCACTGGAGCCTCCTTTGAAATATAGATTATGGTCGAGGTAAATTATGCATCGCAGTGTGATCGTTTGTGCCAACGTTTTTGGGACCTGCGATCGTCGTGAGGTGGTTCATCATCTGACTTATTCATGACCCTGCAGCTGGAGCTGAGGGACCAACAGTTGAGCTTTTTCACGCTGCAGCTCAGGGCTGCATCAGCTCCTTTACCCCCCCGCCACCCCCACCATACTCCCTTTTAATGAGGGTTTACAAGGTCTTGGTCACAGTGAGGTCAGAGAGACGGTGGTGACACGTTCAATCTTGGTAAATGTTTCTTTATTTAGATGAAAAAGGGGAAAGGACCACCAGGTCTATGTGTACAGAAGCTCTAAGTGGACATGCATCCATACATTATATTTGCTGCCATTTATTATAATGTTTTCTCAAGATATTTGTCTTTTGATCTCAAGATAACAACACTGGTGTACCTGTGGTTTATCTAGATTTTGGATTATTTTTTCAACTGCAAGACTCAAACTCGCATATGCATGCTTTCAGAAAGGTCTATTCACTCATTCTTGCTGCTCACATTGACTGCTCACAGCGGGCCGAATAGACATAAAATCCACGCCTGGCATGTCAGGAAAGGGTTTTTGTATACAAGAGCACAAGTTTGTGCGAGTATGAAAGTCTTTAAAAATTGGGTACTACTTATAATGTTAACATGCCTTAAGGTCATAAGGCAAGTATAGAAAAAAATACATTTATAAATAAAATATAAAGTTTAAAAAGTTCATATGGAATTAGAAATATATTTCTTAGTTTATGATTATGCAAATGTGTTCAAGTCGTACTACAGCTTTATACATTTTTGGCCAATTTAAGATGAACGCAAAAATAGCAAAATTGTAGAGCTTCATTTGGAGTCGGCTTTAGACCACACACTATTCATGTTTGTCACTGTTTTATATTTGGAGATTATGCAGTAATAAAGTCCTGTAATGAGGACATGAGGGGACATGAGACTCTATGTTTGTCAGCGACCAATCTTTTGCTTCTCTCTTGACCTTTATGATGTCATCACGGAGGAGGAGCAAGGGACCGACTTCCAGGAGAAAAAATGAAAACAAACATGGCCCTCAAGGCTGTTTTGGCGAAAATGGTTCTGATGTGTAAATCTAGTCATAGAAAACTAAACTAACATTTTCCCCTCATGTATGAAGTGCTTTACTGAGGCCTTTATTTTCTGCTGTTGTCCTGTGCAACCCACAGAGATTACATATATGACACCGAGCTACACATATAAACCGGATTTGACTCGGCTAAATATTTGTTTATATTACAAAGATAAGCACCCTTCATCCCACTCTAACACACACACACACACATACACACACACACACGCACACACACGCACATGCAGGCATTCTGTGTCCTGTTTGGAGTCAGACACCAACTGACCGGACAAATGTTCTTTTGCTTTTCCTCTCAAACACTGCCGCTGGCTAACACTCGGCTTTGTATGTGTGCTTGTGTGTAAGTGTGTTCGTGTGTGTTTTGACTGTGTGTGTCAGTTCTTTCCCACCCTCCAGGTTTGTGTGTATTATAGCGCCCCACTGCTCCTGTGTCCTTTCATTAAGGTCAATTTGGTTACAAGGGTTGTAAACACACTCACCAAAACCCACACACACTTATTTACATTTCTATGCCGAGTCAACCATTCTTTAGTGCCTCCTTCATTCAACCTTCATTGATGTGTGTTCATGTACATGCATGCTTCGTAATGTTATACCGGCAAGAGCAGGCAAAATGTGAGGGTTAAAGAGGCATCTAAAATTCATATACAGTATGATTTCCAGCTAAGCATTTTTTTTTTTTTTTTAACACTTTTTTACGTGATTTAGGAGAAGTGGAGAATGAATCTCATTTTGTCACATGTTGTCCTTTTGATGATGAGTTAAGAACACCTTTGATTAATGAAATGTACTTTTGGTCTCTTTGATTTAATAATGGTGTCTTGCAGCCTGTTTTTGTGCTGGGTATATTGTTTATGCATGACACAACAATAAAATTAAATCAATCAATCAATCAATCATGTCACAAGGTCAGACCTGCACGATAACTTAAATACTACTACTAGACAAGTCCGAAGCAAACATTGTCACATGTTTCAATTTTGGGGCGGCTGTGGCTCAGTTGGTTGAGTCCTCGCCTCTCAATCGGAAGGTTGAGGGCTCGATCCCCAGCTGGGCAACATGTCCAACATGTCCAATGTGTCCGTGGGCAAGACACTTAACCCCGACACTTATTAGTTACTTCTGATGGATGATACTACATAGTGATCATCACTATCATCAGTGTGTGAATGGGTGGGTGTGACGTGGTGTAAAAGCGCTTTGAGTAGTTGGAAGACTAGAAAAGCGCTATATAAGCTCAAGTCCATTTACCGTTTACCATTATGCTAATTCCTTTTGTTAGCAGTGAGACGAAAAACAGGGAGGAAACAGAAAGCTGTGCAAAAATGTGATAAATGTGAGATAATGTTTTTTTTTAAAGTGGATTATGTTCAAGATGATGGCTGTTAACAGTTCCAGCATGAGTTTGAATTAAGAGCTTCCATGTTAACGTAAAAGGGTAAGCAGCTTATACTTATAGGGATGGTTTAATAGTTTGGAGGGGAAACTCTTTGCTGAGATTTACATGAGAACTTTAATGCTAAGCTTGTTTACCATAGTTAACCATAGGTTTATTTGTCCAAAGCTTTGGAACCAGTCCCATTGAAGAGTTTTCTAAAGAAGATAATTGTTATTTTTACACTTGAGTTTCATGCTAACAAGACGTGACATTTTAAAGAAGGGTCAATCCTGTTTCAGCTAAGCTAAGCTAATAGGCTAATGCCTTTTTGAGGTTGACCGTTATGATGATGTCTTGGAGCTGAAAGCTGATAATTGCATGCTTTTAGCATAATGACATCTTCAGTCTATTGCAGAAATAACGCCATACTACAAACTTTCATTTAAATATAGTTATTACAGTAATAAGGAAGAGGGGTTATCTCCGATATGTTCTTCAATAGAGCTTCTATGTTTGTCCACACATGACTGGTGGAGGATGCACAGTTGCTATATAAAAGCCAAAAACATCTTATAATGATAGTTATTAAAACTTATTAAGTTTTGAATTACCTGCCAAACCAATAAACACAGTTTATGATAGACAGATAGAGAAGAGTTTTCATTAAATGATTATAGCCTTCTTTGTACAACACTTAAGGATTGACTTTTGTGTTTTGTATCAAGATTGGGCAAGAGAGCAGGTGAAACATATTTATAACCAATGTAGCCACCAGTTTTAGTGTGAAACTAGAAGTAAACCCAAATGGTTAAATCGGATATAAAATCATGAGTTTATTATCAAATTCTTCTGTGTGTTTTATTCTTTAGAGCTGAACTGAAACACCATCAGCTACTCTCAGAGTCCATGCAGTGATCACTGAATTTAAAAACTGTAGCATTATTGCCATATAAGACCCATGCACTGAAAAGTAAATGTTCTATATTATAAAGCCTAACACAGTGACATACATGAAGCTGATGGCTGTAATGTATCTCATATACGTCCTGCAGCCTTAATGCATATGAGACTGTACATGGCTGCTGTCAACACACATCCAATCACACAGTCTGCTCCGCTTATTGTTTCACTTTGTGTGTGTGCGTGCGTGTTTGTGTGTGTGCATGTACGTGTGTGCATTTGTGTTAGTCAGTGTATGTGTATGTAGTTGTCAGGGAGCTGTATTTATGTGCATAAGGCTAATGCTATTGCTAACATAGAGTCCAGCATGTTCCTGTGTGTGTTTGTGTGTGTTGGATGACATTACTAAAAAGAGTCGACATGTTACACAGCAGCGGAGGTTTTAAACCCTCCAGCATTGCACACACACATGCACACAATCACTGAAGTACCCATACACATACACACACATGCAGACTTGGCTCTGTGCCCATATTTATGACAAGACCTCTGGGACCCCCTTAAACACACTCATACACACACAAACACACACCACCACCTCCCCCATCCACCCAAACTCGGCAGCCCGGCTCCTAATAGCGCCCAACATCTTCCTCTGACGTGGCTGCGTTTGTGTGTGTGTGTGTGTGTGTGTGTGTGTGTGTGTGTGTGCGGTGTGTGTGTGTGTGTGTGTGTGTGTGTGTGTGTGCGGCTATGGCAGAAAGAACACTGCGACCTAAAAACCCAGCTCACTGAGAGCGACTGCACGCCGAACAGAAGGCTCATCCAAGTGTAAACACACACACACACACACACACACACACACACACACACACACACACACACGTGTACAGTTGAGCACGTAGGAACGTGTGTGAACACACACAAGGCACGTGGATGCACAGCAGATGCACACACATTAGCACAGAAATCAACACGTGAATAAAGAGATATTATACACATTGTGCAAACACAGTGTGTGCATGTGCGTGTGTGTGTGTGTGTGTTTGTGTGTGTGTGTGCAAACAAAGTGATACCTCAGGTGAGAACCACACATGTTGTATTACCAAACATCAGTTAACAGTTCAGAAGGGTTAAACTATGTTACAAAAGAAGTCTAGACATTTTTTAACTAGGCTTAAAATTTAGAAAGTCTGATAATATGATGACAACTGATGCATCGCCATGACAACTGAGCACTCTACATTCACAGAGGAGGACAGTGAGATGTGATCCAAAGTATCCAGTCATGTAAGCGTACCTCAAAGTACTATTTAATGTTTGTGGTTGGCAATGTTTTGTGATTGAAATGTCAAATAATTTACGTCTCTTAAGCTCAATGAAATCATTACACGGCCTGACAGTGCTGCATTCTGTCTACTATGGCGCCATGATTCTTAACATTACTCTCTGTAAACCAATGTATGTGGTCTGCCTTGTCTAACAGCACTCTGATGAAACAGGCTTTTTTTTCTATAATCATCTATAAGTCAAACTACTGTTAGAGGACATAGAGATCAGATTTTGGAAAAATACTACTTATAGATGTAAAGGACAAACTGGGTAGAGAGAAGGGACGTAACACTATGTCAACGGGGGGAAACTGAATCAGCAACAACTGAAAGTACCTCACAGGAGCTTTAATCCTTCTTTAGTTTGAGGTTCACTGTGTTTGCTCTCAGGAATAACAGACCTAGTCCAAAAGTGCCTATACTGAACTGGGAAGGAGGGCGTTCTAGTCTCCTCCTTAAATATTTAGGAGCTGGTTTGGCTCAACACTTTTCTGGTGATGGGGATGCAAAAACATCTGGCTGTTAATGTTTTTAAATTCATATCTTATTCACTGCCTTGTGCCTTGTGTTTTTTTCTGTACCTGGTTTGTCTGTGTGTTTCTGCCCTGCCACTTACCTGGATACACTGACCTGCATTCAGCTCATCACGTCCTCAACTAACACATCTGTCATCCATCAGATCATCAAAACCTACACCATCAATCCAGCATTGTCACTGTCAGATATTTTTTTATGCTGCTGTGGTAGCTCCTCTTAGACTCACTATAATTTTATATTCTCTTGTTAGTTTGCTCGTGATTTGGCTAAACTACATCTGCTTGTTTTTCTCCTTTCCTTCAGGATCCCACCCAGTCTGTCTGCTGACCTGTGCTACACTTTGTTTTATAATTTTTGTACCTTGGAATCTCCTTTTCTCTGCCCATCTCCAGCCACCTTCTGTCATCTTTTCATCTCGGTGCAACAAATATGTTGAAAAAGGAATTTTTCACATCAACTAGGCTTCGAAAGACACAAATGACACGTACTTATCACCTAAAGTGAATTTGCACATCACACTCGTTGATTTTTCTTTTTCCTGCCAGTTCTCCCTTTATTTATCCAATACAGCTGTGTTGATTACAGTATGAGGTGTTGACCTTTTCCTTTTTTCCAGTGTCCTCAAAGAGTATGAAGATCTGTTGACGGCAGACTTGAGGATGTCTGTGATTGGTTGGTTAGTCTATGTGATGGTTAAAGTTAGTGAAGCCAGTTAACCTAAAGATACTCTGGGCATGTTGGACTCACTTCATATAATAGTACAGACTTCAGGAGCCTACGGTTAGTTAGCATTAACTGCAGAAAGGCTCTACTGTACCAAGCTGGTTTAACATACACAAGGTATGTTTTGGTTATCTTGCTTTCCCTAACAAAGACAATCAGGCTAAGTGGTCACACAAAGCTGGTTAGAAACTGGATAAGTCAACCCTGAGTTTCTCTGAGCATGTTTGCATATAAGGGGGAGTGTTTACGGCATACGAACAATGAAAAACATGGTCAATGACAGTACAGTGGCATACTTTACAAACTTAAAGGAAATTATAATATCAGGAAAAATATATAGAACTTAAATATAATTTAGACTAAAAGCAACACAGCTGCATCTTGCAAAAAGACCATTATAAATCCCAGTGTTCAATAATTGAATGAACAACTAAACAAGTTCATTAACTCAGCTCGAGGATCAATAGAGTCGATAGGTCATAATTTGGTTCTTAGTACTGGTAGATCTTTATTTCCCCAAACGTAACCTGCTTCAGAGAAAGTGTTAAGCAAGAGTTACAATGACCATCCAACCTGGTAAGAAGGGAACCACCTTTGTAGTTGTAAACCTAGAGTTGACCGTGAAGTTACCTCAATAACTGTAAATCCTGCAGGCCTCAGGGGATGAACAGAAAACTAGGAATCCAACTGCAATTGGGTGTGATCTCTGAAACGTTTACAAAAGTTGGTAAATGTTTTATTCTGTTAACTGTCAAAGTCTGTTTTAGCCTCTCTCTCTTTTAAAAGTCTTTTTTTTTTTTGGAAAGGAGGGAGTTTGAGATAATTGCAAATCCTGGAAAAAGATATGATGGCCAACAAGGCCAATCCCACGCCACAAAAGAATAACAAAAACATGCAGGTCTGACATGCTCTATAACACTCTTATAAAAGGTCATTTAGACCAGTTTGTGTGTGTGTGTGTGTTTGTTTGTTTGTTTGTTTGGGGTTACATATGCTATGTGTTTGTTAGTTTGTGTGTTTCTGTGGGGGAGGTGGTCATGTGTATGTGTGTTGTTGTTATGTGTAGTAAATATTTCTACAGCAGCAATCATCTTGGCTTCACATCATAGTCCCCAGCTGTCAGCACAAAACCAGCCCCTGGCAGAGAGGGGGGGGGGGGGGGGGGGGGGGGAGGAGGAAGGCACATAGAGAGAGAGGCACAGAGAGGGGGCGAGAGAGGCGCATGAGACAGAGAGAGAGAAGGGTGATAGAAAAAGAAGAGAGATGGAAAGACAGAGAGAGGTAGAGCAGAAGTGGAAGAGAGAGTTCCAAACAGAGAGGGACAAAGAGAGACAAACAGATGCTGAACCTCAACAACCTGCAGTTCACAGATCTTTGTCTGTTGTCAGTCACCTCCCACACAAACAAATCAAACTGAATTAGAATCTGATTAACAAGCCAAGTGTGTGAGCACCAGAGGTGGGCACAGTTCATCAGACAATTAACTTTGTTAAGTGTTAATCCGTTAAAAACGTTGTTTACTTCAATAGCAATTAATCAGTTTATTCCATTTATAATTACATAAAGTTAACATTGATCAACATTATCAGCTTTTTGCAATGTCATTAGTACTTTGGGGCCAATTCACTTAGAAAACTCAAAAGTTCACAGATGACTGTATTAAAAATCTACAAATAATGGAAACTTTTTTAAGCATATCTCCACTGTCTGTAAATCTAGCGGTGCTCCGGAAGTATCTATGTAGAACAAGCAGCACTTTGGCAGCGGGAGCAGAGATGGGCATTTGGGTTTGTTATTCAATAAGCTGTCTAAAGTACAGAAGGCGGTATAAACTCTTGCTCAAGTTGTGATCTCGATCCATCTTGCCATGTAAGAGCAGGGTTTGGACACTACTGTAACTGAAATGGAGTTTAACCAAGGTTAAAAGTTTCGATAACCTTTTTTTAAATTTACATCTACAAGCTCATACCATAAATGTGACTCCTGTAAACCATATGAAGATAGAAATGAAATCTACAAAGCTACAAAGGTAAATAACTGAGACCACTGAGTCTCTTAAGACCATGAAGTCTGCTCATTGATTCTCAGATGTCCCTTCCCTTATACCTCAGTCCTCTATCCACCTAGCAATAAGTAGAGTTTTGGAATGACCCTAAGATGGAGGATCTAGAGCTACTTCTGCTTCAGCTGAGGATTGGGGAGTGAGAACATGTCTTTTAAGAGAACTGAGATGCAGGGCATGTTAACATGTCAGCCATTTCCCTGTAACATCACTCTCAGGTTGGGAAGCTCAAATGTTGTTGTCGTCTCGTACTGTGTTCCGGGTTTTAAGGACGTAAGTCATAGACTTCGGGAATCTGAAACATTTTTAACATTCCAACGCTTCCTGTTTGATAAAGAACCACAAAGAGAAATTAAATTCTGCAATGTTAAAAAGACTCAAGATAATTATTTGCCGATATTTCTTTTTACATATATTTAGTCACTGTTTCAATAACAATGCTGTTTTGGAAGTGAAGGGCAAGAAATTCATCAAATCATAATTAGCAGCTTGGCGGTTCCATGAGTGTATCACATCACGTGATAGCAATGAATCAAATATGGTGTAAGGTTTCTTTTGTCCATTTCGCTCCAGTCCCTCCCTCCCTCCCTCCACAACTCAGGCCACACCCCCTCATGAACGTAACACAAAGAAATCTGGAATTTCAATGTGCATCTGTGAAAAAGGAAAAAGGACGGGCTTTTGATATTAGTCTGATTATTGTTAATACTGCAGCAGTCTTGGAGCTTTGCATGATGCTATGCCCACTTAACATGAAACAGAGAGTACTAACAGTAGTTTACTTACACTGACTGTACATACATCTTTGACTTCTGTTTCTGTTTCATCATGTTTCTACTGTTCTTTTGATTTCATCAGCGCCGATGATGTTCAGGAGGTTGTTTGCTGGGATGCAGGTTGTCGTGTGTGTGTGTGCTGTGTGTGTGTGTTTGCCGAAGCATGCTGTATGTACTAGATGTTCCGGTACATTCTGACCTCCTGGCTCCTGTTGGGGATCGACGTCCTTCAGGATTCAGACTGACGAGCTGTTTACTGATGTCAGTATGTTAGTTTGAATGAATTCTTGAGTTTCTAACTGTATTTGCTAAACATACAGTACACATTTTCCTTTAGATAGAAGCAGTGCAGGGTATACACAGTATACCTACTTATTTTTCAGTCTCCAAAGGGTATGCCTACATCTCCTCTGATTCACACCAATAATTGATTGACAACATTCAGTAGTATGCTGCAAATTTTCGGATTGTAAAGGGATGACCTTCCCTCTGTCTCTAATTTGATAGGATACACTAATTAAATATGCAAGACTAGTCTTAAAGAGCCCATATTCTGCCCTTTTTGAGGTTCGTATATTTAATCTATGTACCTACTTTTGTACATTCACAATAGCTAAAGTCTGAAAAAAGTGTCTGTTTTCATGCACTGCTCCTCCTTGCTCCCTCTACGCTCTGAGTCCGTCAGCTACGCTCTGCTGAGCCCACACTGTTAGACCCCACGTGGGCCAAGTCTGCTCTGATTGGTCTGCCGATCTGCTCTGTCGTTGTTGGTCAGTTGCTCAGCACGCTTCTCGGAAATTTCAACATGAGCTGCAGGGCTTGCCACAACGAGCCAATTGACTTAGATCAGTGATCTCATACTGACAATGACGTCACACTGACACATTTTTATCGAGGGGGGCTAGAACCGAGCGTTACATGCGGCTAATGCTACAGCTAACAGGAGGACGTAGGAGAAGCTGCGTTTCCGCGGACTTTGAATTTTTGCACATAGATGTGCCTAAACATGCACAGGACACTTGGAAAACACACTGAAGAGCATATAAAACCAGAAAAAAGCACAATATGGGACCTTTAAACATTTGGAGGTGAAGGGGGGGGGGGGGGTTAAGATTATTCCCACTTCTTAAGGCACCACTACACTGGATAGAAGGCAGACTCACCCAGGTACTACAAACAATCTCAATTAACCTGCTTACATTACACAAAAAAGGCTTTTTCCTCATGAAATGTGGTGATCATTTGGACACAACGTTAATCCTAAGTACATTTCCTATTACAGTAATTAAACATTAATGTTTCCCTTTGGTGCCCTTTAACTATTGGACACATTGTCATTCTACTTGGTATGAAAATTCATGGTCTGAGGAGGTTGCGTCCTTTTCAGTTAGGTTTTCACCTTGTTTTTCATATTGATGTCAGTAACATACCTCACTTCAGCGTTCTAAGGCAGTCACTCAGTCAGTCCACCACTTTACTTAAGATTTAAATCAACTAAACTGTTGGAGGGATTGTGATTACATTTTGTGCAAGCATTCATCATCCCAAGAGAATAGATCCGACCAACTTCAATGATGTTTTTTTTGGTTGAAATTTGTCTTTCAGTGTGAAAATTTTTGAATGAAATATATTTGAAGTATTAATTGTGATTACATTGATATCCAGGCTTTTGATCTATTATCATCAATTTGTTTTACTTGCCAAATACTAACACGTACCTGCAGAACTAATGCCATTACCATCAGCCTTACCTTTTCGGTGTTCAGTTAAGTATGATTACGTGGATTTGATCATGTACATTATTGCATCCGGCTCAAATTTAGCATAAAAGAGCAGTTAGCTTGGCAGTGGACTACCTGAAAACAACAAAAGTATTAAATGGTGATACAGTTTACTTCTGTCATTTTATTTAAAAATAATTTAAATAACAATGTGCCACGAGAGCCAAATGTTGTTTTATTTGTACACTTTGTCAGGTTTCAGCAACTTAATTGAAATTTCTCTCAGGAGATATTTTTCTTTGACTCAAAATCTTCGAGGTTTCCTTCACTGAAGAATAAAAGTGAAATGCTGATAAGGATGGTCCTCGTGTTAAATTGGAGAATATGGATAATGGAGTTTGTGCTGGGAACAAGAAACAATGGTTCCTGAAGCAATGTGTACAATATTACACTCATTGAGTTGTGTTTAGAAAATACCCAAAACAAAAATAAAGAAAAATAGAATGTGGAAATTATTCTGGTAAAATATGGTCAAAAATAAAAGGCTGCACATACTGACACTAAAAAAACAGAGAGTTTGATGTTTGAGGGGTGAAACTGAATGGAGGTCATGAAACATTGTCAGGCTGTGTGTGTGTGTGTGTGTGTGTGTGTGTGTGTGTGTGTGCGTGCGTGCGTGCGTGCGTGCGTGCGTGCGCGCGTGCGTGCGTGTGTGCGTGTGTGTGACTTTTTGTGTGTGTGAGTGTTGATGCTCGAGGGGACGACCAGTCAGAGCGGACTGTTTAACTTCTGGAGCTGAGTCAGCTGGCAACACACAAACACACACACACACACACACACACACACACACACACACATGCACACAGGGTATCTGTGCTAAACTATGGAGCTTTTTGGCATTTCCCCTAAAGAGGAGTGATGGTAAACTCTGTGTGTATAAATGTGTATTCATGATGTTAAAGGTCAAGGTTAGAGGCGTCAGGACGGTTGGGAACAAACTGTGACTTAGCTGATTGTATCATCAACATTAATGCTGCTGTTACTCTGACTAACGCCTGCACGTCTCAATGTCATCAGAATATCTTGGAGTGAATCATTTACATGTGAATCTCACAATTTAGACATCTGCAGGCACTTGACTTTTTCTTGTTTGGAAACAGTTACCAGGCAACCAGAAGTACCTGGACCTGATCTAGAAATACTTCTACATGGTAGACAAACTGGCCACAGTTGAGGTTATTTGCAGAGGTTTGCATGAATAATGCATTTATTGTAGAGAATTTCTTAAAACCATACATAGGGCTAAACAGTGTTGAGTTGTAAATTCAGATTCTGTCTGTCTTTATGAATGCAGCGTCCAAGCAGAAATTTGAGCGCTGTGTTGGATTTACGACTGCTTTCGCTCCTGGTGTTTGTTTTGACACTCACGCAGATTAGAACTGTGTTTGCCCTAATTGTTGAATGTGCTTTGTGTGTGTGTGTGTGTGTGTGTGTGTGTGTGTGTGTGTGTGTGTGTGTGTGTGTGTGTGTGTGTGTGTGTGTGTGTGTGTGTGTGTGTGTGTGTGTGTAGAGATTACAGTGTGTCCGGTGGTATTAAAGGGATTAAACAGAGACGTGATGGTCTGATCGTCGTTCCTAGATGGTCTCTCAACACACACACACACACACACACACACGCACAAATTATGTGCTGGACATATATATAGTAATACACAGGCCAAAATACACATCCTCACCTTTCATGAGAGCAGAAAGATTCCCCAACTGTCAAAATATTTTAGATCCTTTCTAAATGTCATCTTTTCTAAATAATTTAAAAGTTACCAGGAAATGTAAATTACAGGAAAAGAGATTCCAGAAATGTCAGATTCACTGTAAAGGTAAAATATTCAGGGAAGTTAACATGAATGACTGCACTGTGTGTGTGTGTGTGTGTGTGTGTGTGTGTGTGTGTGTGTGTGTGTGTGTGTGTGTGTGTGTGTGTGTGTGTGTGTGTGTGTGTGTGTGTTGCTGATAATTCTGTGAGGTGTGACTGACATCTAGAGGATCTTTGAAGTACTGCTGACTAAACTTATGACATGATGATTTTCTCAGCGACTTCATAAATGAGAGCTGTCATTTATAATAACAGACTCATTGTTTTATGAGTGATATTAATTATTATAATGATAATAAAATAGGAAGACGGGGAAAAAATGAATGAAAATCAGAAACTGTATTTGTAAAGGACTTAAATACATAAACTGCAGCTTAAACAGTTTTATACTGAGGAAGAGGCATGCAGCGATCGCTTCAAGAAAAAGACTGAAATATCAGAACGTATACGATATAGTGACACCACCATAACAATGAAAAAAATAAATCACAAAAAAAAGCAAAAGAAGTGAAATAAAATAAAGATGAAAGTATAATATTTAACAGATGGACAATTAAAAGAAATGTAAGATACATTTTTGGGGATGGAATAAAGATGACAACTCAAAGCATAGAATGCATGATACAAGGAAAATAAATCAATAAAAAGCTGATGATAAAAATAGTTTCTCTACAGAAGGCTTATAAAATCAAGTTACAACACTGTAAAGAGGAGCACTCTCAGCACATCACTTCCTCTCTGGTGTTGATGGTGAGATTTTCCTTTAAAAACTGGAGGAAGACATGACCATGTTGGTGCAGAGTGCTGAGGAGAGCGAGGGAGCGAGCAAGCAGAGGGTGTTTACTCACTCGTTCTTCAGCCTCCTCTCCTGTTAAAGGGACAGTCTGTGTTTTGCTCTCAGCATGTCTGAATGTGAAACAGCTGGAACCAAACTGGTGTCTGTGGACTTTGAGATCTTCGGTCATGTTCAGGGTCTGTATGTTTAACTCCCCTCCTCCTACTCCTTCTCCTTCTTCTGTTTTCTGCCGAGCTCTGTGAGCGGGGGCTGTAAACTGATCTGTGCTGGAGCTTAATATAGAAACTAGTGCAGTTCTGCTGCTGCTGCTGCTGGCGGGACAGAATCTCTCTGCTGGCTCACTTCCTGCAAGCTCTGATAAATTATCCTGAACGTATCATAGGCAGCTGTTTGTTTCAGTCTTTGAATGGAAGAAATGCTCACATATTCGGATAAGAAACGTACATATAAACTGCTTAATATGTTTCATAGAAAGAATTGAGGTTATTGTTTGGTGATATTTCTGATTACATACTGTTTATTTAGTCATTCTCTCTCCCCCCTCTCTTTCTCTCTTTCTTTCTTCACCCTTATTGTTGACAGGAGTCTGTTTCAGAATGGTGAGTCTCTATAAAATTGTTGGCTTCTTCCACTACCTGCTGTCTTCTGTTTCTTTACTTTGCTACTTATAACAACCTTTCCCACTAATGTAACTTAGGAACCGATTCATAGTTTGTTTGTCATCATATCTACATGGTTGCAACAGGTGAAATGTTGAGCCTAGTTAGGATTAGCAACATAACTATTAGTTAGGTCTAGAAAAAGGGGGGTTTTGGGGCTTCAAATACAGTCCTTTAATTAAATGTAGTATAATTATGTGATTCATTTGGTGAGTAGTGTTTCATTTGTTATGTAAAGGAATTCTTCAATGACTTTTGGCTCAACACATGATTAATGAGGTCCAGGACAAAGCTTATGGTTTGAGTTAAATTAAATATATTAGTATTGTTACTTCAGTGACGTCAGAAATGTCCATTAAGTGACATATCTGTTGAACCTTATAAGAAGAATCGATGTAGACCTCTGTTGACCTCTCCTCAGTAAAAGTCCTGTTTCTTTGCCCACCCCAAATGAATTTGACCATTAAAATACTACGTCTCCTGACTTTGAGTTTTCTCCTGAATCATTTCTAAGGCCACTAGAGGTCGCTGCACAACATTATTTCTTACTAAGCCTTTGCACAGAAAACGTGGTCCTTTATGGTGTGGACAAACTTGTTGAGGTTGAGAGTGAAGAAAAAAGTTATTTAGCTAATTATGTTTTCAAAATTTCCGATTTTCA
This sequence comes from Labrus bergylta, assembly GCF_963930695.1. NCBI lineage: Eukaryota > Metazoa > Chordata > Actinopteri > Labriformes > Labridae > Labrus > Labrus bergylta. The sequence goes on along the minus strand of NC_089204.1, from coordinate 11,063,018 downwards.
TCTTTGCACTTAACGCACAGAACTTCTAGGGCTTTTCTCCATCACTACATGGGTGTGGCCCATGATTCTATGAAATTGTGCAAACTGAGAACATCTGTGCTTGTAGCATTTCTTTGAATGCTGCTCATGATCATTTGTTAGTCTTACCAAACAAATCTGCCTATACCCTGATTTCCACAAAGTCTGAAGCTCCTTTCTTCACAGGAGCTTCTTTAAAAGGGACTTAAAAGGTTCCTCCCACATTTTGTTATCTGTCTTTAATACCTTTGAAGAATATACATAGGAGATAAAAATGTTCAGCCCTGTAAGACCCATCCCGCACTCCATGTTTGTTTGTACTAATCTGTGGCAGTGACATTTTGTGGATTAAAAAAAATTCCAGGAAGTCTATTTAGACCTGGTCCCTGCAATGGAAAGGCATTGAATTCCTCAGAAACTTGTTTGTTTCTAATGTGTCTGCTTTTTGATTCAGAATCCATGTTAAAGCATCTTTTTGGGTCTTTTTCTGAAATTATTTTTTCTTCTTATATAAAGATTACAAACCTACAAGTACGTTAAATGTGAACCCCTTCATCTTCCCCCCTGCAGTACACAGAAAAGGAGGGTCTGCAGCTGGGCCTGGTCGGCTGGGTGAAGAACACCTACAGTGGGACGGTGGTGGGACAAGTCCAGGGTCCAGCTGATATGGTGGAGGAGATGTGAGTACACAGAGTGACACTGCTACAAAATTGGATGTTCACCACTTCTGTCGTTGCTGTTTGTATAATAGTCAGCCACTAGGTGGCAATCTTTCCCTTCACAACATACTGTAACCCTTGATTCCAGCATTGATTTGGTGCTGCAGGTTTCTTTTTTCGAATTCCCTCTGTATACTTCTTAAAGATCATAAACCAGTTCTTTAATTTCACAAAGCTGCGTTTTTATGACGGCTCAGAAAAATCCCTCTCTTTATTTCTCTCCCTTCATCCAAACTGTGTTATGGTTCTGTCCAATAATCATTCATCAGATTGAAGCTTCAGCTCAATTTCTTTGAATGTCCTCACTGTCCAATAGTGATGTCACCAGGGTGTGGACTTCTAGTTTATATGACATCACTGCCTCTAGGGATCCTGCTCTCTCTCTCCCCACACACACACACACGCACGCACGCACGCACACACACACACACACACACACACACACACACACACACACACACACACACACACACACACACACACACACACACACACACACACACAAAGACACACTAACACAGATGAAACAGTGTTGTAATTCTTGGTGTTCGTTTTCAACTCCTTGCAGCGCCGGGCGGCTGGAGTTTATTATTTCAGCTGCCAGCTCCAAAGAGATAGATATCCTTTATTAACACATACACGGCTCAAGTTGTTTTTAAAACAGGTGTAAACCTGTTTCATTACAGGAAATAGAAAGAGGACACTTGTTAGGAGGTACTTTGTTAAAAGTGTATTACTCAAAAGATGCATTTTACAGCTTTCAGTGGGGCCTATCCAGAAGCGGAAGCTATTGTATTTAATAATAATGATAAAGTCAGTCTTAAAAAATGTTTTCTACCTGAATTTCAAGTCTTCACCTTCACTTTAGTTCTAAATATGCTACAGTGCTCAATCTTAAAGGAAGAAAATGGCATCCCAAAATACAACAGCTTATGGATAAGAATAAATGTCATGTATATGCATCTGTTTTAATTCTAATCAGTCACATGTCCAATGTGTCTTTGGGCTAGACACTTAACCACAAATTGGTCCCGCTGCTTCATCGGCCATCAGGGTGTGCATGGGTGTGAATGGGGAGGTATAAAACATGCGGTATAAAAGCGCTTTGCGTTGTCAGAAGACAAGGAAAGCGCTATACAAGCTCAAGTCCATTTACCATTACCACAACATCAAACGCATCATGACAAATCATTCAAACAAAACCATTAATATCAAAGATAAGAAGCTAAAACAGAAGCTAAAATATTGAAAGCGTTTTTAAAAATAAAAATAAAAGCTACAGTTCAGAGTTATAGTTAAACACTTTATTAATAAAAGATCAATAACACTCCATTCTACCGGGCATCTTTTCACTGGTAACACTCTCCCTCATGTCCTTCCTGATGACTCCACTTTCACCACGACCTCACTTCCTGTCGGGCCTGGGAAACGGAAAGCAGCTGTTCCTCTGGACAGAGGAAGAGAAGGAGGGAGGAAGGGGGGAGAAGAAAGGGGGACACTGGGGGACTTACAGGAGTGGAGAAAGGGGAGTGGTACAAAAAAAGAGGACAGAGAATTAAAGCGATGGAGGACAGAAGAGAAGGGAGTGAGAGTTAGGAAGTAGTGAACCACAGAAGAGAGAAATGCAGAGCTGCTGCTGGTGGTGGGAGGTACACGTGTGGGTGGTTTCCCTTTTTTCTCCTCTTGAGAAAAATAATTCCTAGAGTGCAGTGAACATGAACAAAATGGAGACTAAAGGAACCGAAAGTGAGATTTTCAAAACTAAGCTGGAACCAGAAATAAAAAAAGGAGCAGAGGTGGAGAGAAAAACAGATGTCACTTGTGTCTGACATTCACATGAGTGACATCATATGTCAGAATGTCAGACATGACTAACATTTAAGGTAATTCAGCTTTTTGATTGGCCTAAAGAATTGTTGTGAAAGAAGCCATTTTGGTTTCTTGTTGTTTAGAGATGTTTAATAATCTGTAGAGAGCTTGTTTCATTATCATTGGAGTGTATTCTACATGTTATTAGGGCTGACTGCAGTCTGAACTGAGGTTCTGAACTTCACACTAGAACACACTGAGTGACTTGTTTGAGTTTTTTTTGCACTTATCTTCTTACTTTAAAATGAATGACAGCACAGTTTGAAATAGCGTCTGAGAGGTCTCAGTTCAGCTCTCTGTGGTGATGAGCAGTAACTGTTAGTGTGCTTTTTTGACCACAATCAAAACATTTAAAACTTTAATTTGTAAATTAAAAAATAGCAAAGTGATTTGTGATGCAAACACTCAAATGAGACACGACACAACATGTGCCTCATTTTGAGTTGATATCCATTTTTTGTTACTCATGCAACAACTTGTGTGCTGCTATTCTGCGAAGGCCTATCAGTGATGAGTTCTTTGTTGTCCTCGTGAGGACAAAAGCTCAGACCTTTTACAAACCTCCATCATGATGTTGTTATGCTGGCCTCCTTTACAGTTGTTCACAAAGGTAACAGGTCATTTCACTTGGTACGCACCTGAAGCTGCTGGAAGTGGCTGTAAAGTTAGCATCGATAGCCGTCAGTAATGTCTTTTGTGTTGGCTTTTACAACATCAACAAAACAAGACCTCATATCATCCTTAAGAGGTATTCTAAGAGACAGAATAACTTTTTGTTTGTTTATCACCTGAAGGACACGGTCAATATTTTACAAAAGAATTGATAATGATGATTTAAATGATAATGATAATGATACAAACAAATCTTATTAATAATAATAGTTATCATTATGATATGTATGTTAACTTCAAATGTCCCTTTCTGTAATACTGAGTCTGATTACTTGATAACAGATCTGTTACATTTACACATCAAAGCTGACAGAGTTATTTGCTACAAATTTCTAAAGTCTCTGATCGGAGTTGTGACAATAAAAAACATATTCTAACATTGTGCATTGTCAATAACTGTCCTCGCAAATGTATACTCTTATCAAACAGTGTAGATTTAGAGGAAAACGTCAGCAGATTACAAACCAGCAAATATCCAGCTGTGGAGACTTAACGCTATAATCTTTTTTTCGTGTGTGTGTGTGTGTGTGTGTGTGTGTGTGTGTGTGTGTGTGTGTGTGTGTGTGTGTGTGTGTGTGTGTATGTACGTGTACAGTAGAGTACTAGGTCACTCATCAGATCAGTCGACTGTATGGAGAAGTTTTTTGCCAAAACTGAAAAAGTAGGACAGCTCGTCTCTCTTTCACTGACTCTCTCCCTTCTCTCAGTTTCTCTCTCGCTCTCTCTCTCTCTCTCTTCTCCTCATTTTATCTCAGTTGCTCTCTCATTTCTGGCCGGGTTTTTAGTCAGTGCAGCTTCATGGACGTGACCCTGATCCCCTGAAAGCTCTCTCTAATCTACAAACACACGATCAGAATTATCAGATGGTCACAAAAACAGTCGGTGGTGAAACAGACTTTCTTCATTCTCAGGCTTAGATAAAGCTGTACTGTAGGAATGTATGTGTTTTTCCCATCATGCCCCTGGGTACCACATGTGTGTCTGACCGCCCCCAACAGTCTGATTGTTATTTTTTTCTTCATTTTTGTCCCTGACCCTCAGCCCTTGGCTTGTCCTGTCATCCCCGATTTCTCTCTCTCTCTCTCTCTCTCTCTCTCTCTCTCTCTCTCTCTCTCTCTAAATATTTCATGTTTCTTTTTAGCTGTCCTGTCAGAAAAGAAGAAGGCCCAAAAATACATTTTAAAAGCAAAATATCTTGACCAGCACTGATGCTGCTTTCACAAACACAGACATTGACTTATAATTGATGTATTACACAAAGCTGCTTAAGCCTTGACTAGCTAAAGTAGGATTTACTCAATGCACATTTGGTGTAAAAACAACATTTTATGATTCACAAAACATAGCTAACAAGAACAAGACAAGCACACTACTCAGGGGCGTGTCCAGACTTTTTGACTGGGGTGGCCCAACTGACTTATGCATGGATGGCTCGAAGTGTGATGTGCGAACCAACACACAAATAATATGAATTATTTACCCTTTCTTACCTCACCAATACTATCTACTTAATCACACAAGAAAATTGCAACATTAGCTTAACTTTGTAATGACACAAAAATAAAATTAAGGTTCAATTTAAAGTACTTAAAAATGTATGTATTTTATTTAACTTGCAACCTTTTTCACTGGGAAGCGATCCAATTAACCACTGAGCCACAGCTTTGTACTCTCTGAACTTTAAGTGCAGACATTGAATGAACGGCAATACAACAGAAAAGGGTCTGGTCACAGTTGGACTGTCCACATGGTGACGAGGATCTCTAAGTTTCTTTATGTGTCCTAAACAGGAAGGTGTGGTTGAGTAAAGAAGGAAGTCCATCCAGTCGGATCACCAGAGCCTCCTTCACCAATCAGAGAAGCATCGACAAGCTGGAGCTGTCAGGCTTTAAGACCCGCTTCTGACCAACTCATCGAAGGATCTTGAGGAACTCTCCAGACCTGTGTTAAACCTAACTGTTGTTCATTTCAGTTCAATTTCATATCCAAGCTCCTGTCAAAGTTCATTAATGAAGACTGATAAATAACTTATTGTAGCCAGAGTTGCTTTCAGAGTTTCTTTTTTGGAGTGCAATGGAAATGGAGATTTCTTACTGTTCCAGGTACAAAAGGTTTTCTGTCAGAAAAACAAATAAATATAACAGTAATGTGTCCCTTTTAACAATAATGACCTTACCAGAGCATATTCAAAATTAGATGAAAAACTAATAATTGAAACACACACACACAATTCAGCTGAAATACATAAGAGCAAGTCACATGACTTGATCACCTACATGATTTGATCCAATTAAATCACAGCAGGAAAATCCCTGATCAGCTGTCATGGCATCAACAACAAAAACACGGACACAGCAGGAACAGAGCATCTATTTACTGCTGCGACTCAGTGTGCACATGTGTGTGTGTGTGTGGTTGTGTTCAAGGAAGAAAGGCTAACTGTGGGTACACTTCTTAAAATATTTAGCAAGAAATATGGGTTTTTAGTACGTGAAAACAACATTTTGGGAAAAAAACACCATTGTTGATCTATGGAAATCAATTTTCTCTCATAAAATATCTGAACTTAAAATTGAAGGCATTGTGAAGATCAGCTCTAGGGCCTTGTGTTTGTGCAAGTGTCAGCGCTTAGAGACTCACTCTCCCTGGATACACTGTTAGAAGTATACGCTTTGTTGTCATGCCAACCCATCTCGAGACATTTCTCACAAACACACACACACGCATGTACATGCACGTACACATTGCTTTAATCTGCAAAAGAGACAAGGGGATGTTGGCTGTTTGAATAGGATCTGATGTTATGACAAACTTATATAACAGTGACATACACACAGCTGCTGGAGCACAGGATGGACACACTGACCCTCCATCCACTCTCATGATGAAGCTGTGTGTAGTTGTAGGAGCGGGAGGCGGGTGGCGGGGGGGACTGTAAAGGATCATAGCTCTAGGCGTTGTCTCTACATGAAATAGACAATTCTCTGTTTTGTTTTCTTTAGTATTCATAAAAGCCCATACATGTGTATTCAACATGTTGTATATTATGTTCTGTTACAATCTGCAAACGTTTATTATTATTAAATCAACATATTTCAAATACATATAGTTTTTAAAACTGAACTCTTGGCCTTTCATGAAGAAAGATTTATTGCAGGTTTGGTATATTAGAAGTTCTGTCTAAGCTCCAAATAGCCCAAAATAAAGCTACAGGATTTGCTCTAGCTGGTCCATCAGGTGTGAGGCTGAGTACAGAGAGTATGCATGCCAGTCTCATGGCTCAGAGTAGACAAGAAGTTGGCAGACTACAATAGTGGCTAATAACCGTAAAGAGATTTCATCAGGGATGCTTTCCACGGTGTTCTGTCACATCTGAATGACCTGTTGAACAGCTTCGGGCACATCAGCCTCGCATGGCTGCACTATGATAGACATCTCAGTCAACTGGAAGACGTGTGTGCCAAACACTCTCGCTCACTTAAACACGATTAAAAAAAGTTAACAATGTTTCTCTATCTCCTACTTTTCAAAATATTCTTCACACTCACACACAGTTCATAGCATATATTTAATCAGGCTTTGTAGGCTCTGCTGACTTCCTATCAAGCCAAACGTTGCAGGAGCTGCACTTCAAAGACTATCAATTGACTTACAAAACTTGGAAACACATGAGCATTTTGCAATAACAGAACTCAGTTTCTCTCACACATCCATTATACATCTGTGTCCCAATGTTTATAGACTGTTTTAACAAGTTTGCTCTCCTGAAAATACAGAAACACCAGCACATCAATCAGATAGACCAGCTTATCATATTGTCGCCATCTAGGTCTCCTAAACGATGCATGTGAGTCCTAAAGACTCCAACGCTGCCCAAAAGTGCTTGTGTCAGCCTTATTCATTTAATCACAAGTAAACCTATTATAATATTACAGGTGCCTCACATTACTATGGGTCCCACACTTCACACCTGCATGCCAACAGAAGCATTGAGATGAAACACTGGTTTATGGAGCAGTGCAGGGTGGGTGACATCATCTCTTGCACCCG